>NC_088229.1:21603015-21893015 GCF_036934945.1 Oncorhynchus masou masou
TTACTTGCTGTGCTGTTTCGTTGTTAATTCATTCAGTCGTTTCATTCTCAACCAGGATTTCTATGGAACGCCGTTTGGGTCTTTGCGTGTCAAATAACACTTGTTGACCAATCAGGACCTGAATATGATTGCACATCACACATCACATTTAACGCTTTCATAATTTTTTTACGTAGTGTAATCAATGTGTAATAACTATCACTCGTATTTCATATGTTCCAACGATTCATCGATACGTATGCTATGATGCTGGTAAAGTTGTCTCGCAACTGGTTATACAGTGCTGGTCATAAAAAAAGCTAGCTCATGGATGCAAACAATGTTCTTCGCCAAAAACATAGCAAAACTACATACTCTGTTTCAGTAGCTATAGTTAGCTAGCTAACTATATAGCTAGGTGTCAACCAAAATAAACCCTAATTTATAAGACTGTTCTTATTTGAATAATGGTGTTCTGACCCATCTAGGTGAAGCTATCCACAATAAGGATTATCCACAATAGTGGACTTTGCGGTTAGTCTTCAAAATAAAAGTATGTTATAATTCTACTATTTGTATTCATTTGCATCACTGTCAATGACATGCTTTTATTTTGAAGGCAAACCGCAAATTCCACTATTGTGCGTGATCCTTATTGTGGCTAGCTTCACAACACATAACCCGGTCAGCCTCACCAGCCAGATGAAGCTAGCTGGCTGCTTATAATGTTAGCTTTGGGCAACAAGGTTAAGTAGCTGGCTAGCTAAACTAAACAAAAAAGAAACGTCCTCTCACTGTCAACTGCATTTATTTCCAGCAAGCTTAACATGTGTAAATATTTGTATGAACATAACAAGATTCAGCAACTGAGACATATACTGAACAAGTTCCACAGACATGTGACTACAGAAATGGAATAATGTGTCCCTGAACAAAGGGGGGTCAAAATCAAAAGTAACAGTCAGTATCTGGTGTGGCCACCAGCTGTATTAATCCTGGTGGCCACAATAGTGGACTTTGCGGTTAGTCTTCAAAATAAAAGTATGGTATAATCTACTATTTGTATTAATTTGCATGACTGCAATGACAACAAGCTCAGTCCGATGATGCTGTGACACACCGCCCCAGACCAAGACGGACCCTCCACCTCCAAATCGATCCCGCTCCAGAGTACAGGCCTCAGTGTAACACTCATTCCTTCGACGATAGACGCGAATCCGACCAACACCCTGGTGAGACAAAACCGCAACTCGTCAGTGAAGAGCACTTTTTGCCAGTCCTGTCTGGTCCATCGATGGTGGGTTTGTGCCCGTAGGCAACGTTGTTGCCGGTGATGTCTGGTGAGGACCTGCCTTACAACAGGCCTACAAGCCCTCAGTCCAGCATCTCTTAGCCTATTGCGGACAGTCTGAGCACTGATGGAGGGATTGTGCATTCCTGGTGTAACTCGGGCAGTTATTGTTGCCATACTGTACCTGTCCAACAGGTGTGTTGTTTGGATGTACCGATCCTGTGCAGGTGTTGTTAAACGTGGTCTGCCACTGTTGGGACGAGCAACTGTCCGTCCTGTCTCCCTGTAGCGCTGTCTTAGGCGTCTCACAGTCAGGACATTGCAATGTATTGACCTGGCCACATGCAGTCCTCATGCCTCCTTGCAGCATGCCTAAGGCACATTCACGCAGATGAGCAGGGACCCTGGGCATCTTTCTTTTGGTGTTTTTCAGAGTCAGTAGAAAGGCCCCTTTAGTGTCCTAAGTTTTAATAACTGTGACCTTAATTATCTACCTTCTGTAAGCTGTTAGTGTCATAATGACCGTGCCACAGGTGCATGTTCATTAATTGTTTATGGTTCATTGAACAAGCATGGGGAACCGTATTTAAACCCTTTACAATTAAGATCTGTGAAGTTATTTGGATTTTTACGAATTATCTTTAAAAGACAGGTTCCAGGAAAAGGGACGTTTCTCTTTTTGCTGAGTTTATTTATTTGCATGAATTGAAGTTCAATTTCAATAGGCGAACAACAAGTGGCAACCTAGCATAAACTTACTCACAAGGATTCCTAAATCATTGCTAAGAATAATGAAAACGACTGCAGTTTCTACTGGTAATTGTTTTCAGGCTGGTTGTATTGGTGCTAGCTAGGTACCAAGCTAAAGCTAGCTACACCAGAAGTTACGGTCGAACAAATGATGCTTTATTACCAACGCGGTATTGTAAACGCATCGTTCATGGCCGGTGTTTGCTTGTTTGCAGACTTTTTTTGTACAGCTTTGACAGTGCTACTGTATTTTTTTGACACTTAAAAGACCCAAATGGCATTCCATAATATGACAGTTTGTCGTGAAGCTAACAGCAGTGATGCTATTACTGTGTAATTCCAGTACGGCAAGCCAACATCACCCATGACAGAGAACGGGTGATTGTCAAGGTCAATGAATTCCATTATCTTGGCTTTAATGGACTTCGCCTTTTGAGTTGTCTTGTTGAAAATGTTCTACTCTTTCATAATGACTGCTCGGCTTGTTGACTGCTCGATCCACACAGCAGACATCGTGGGCTAGGTTAGGAATGCTTTGTTGCACGTGTAGCGCAAAATTTTACGTGGTGTCATTAGTCATGTACTTACTTTATATGGGTATGATGTCAGCTTTGACATCGGTTTTGCACATCGGCTTTAAACTAGACATTTGCAGATATATGTTCACCGATATATCGAGCATCCCTATATTCAATAGACCATGGTGGTGTGGAAGCTTCACGTAGCAGTATTTATGATGTTTATATTGAAAAGTAATTTATTTTCTCTCCCCTCTCTGACCCTAGTGCCATAGGTGTTGTGGACCATTTTTTACTGAATCAGTGCCGAACAGAGGACATCACCCTCAAAGAGGATTTTGGAAATAGCTTTCTCACATTTGATGACTTTGGTAAGGATTAGGGTTGCTACTCTACAGTGCCTGCCTGTGTCTCTTTCAATGTTATTTTCCTTCTCACCATAGCCCACCTTTCTCTCCTTCACTCACATTTCTGTCAGTAACTTACTCTGACTTAAGCTGTTTCTAATATTTGTAGGTGATGAGACCCAGCCTCACCAAGGCGGCATGTTAGATGTGAGTTTCCTGAGCCTGGCCCAGCACGGAGATGCTTTTGGCGATGAGGACAAAGGCATTGACATCTTGGGTAATGTCCCGACCTGGATTTTTAGCAGCGGATTCACTTGAAGATAACATATCTGAACACATCAAGAATGTTTCAAAGGCAAACCTATGCAATGTCTCAAACCCCTTTTCAAATCCCGAATAGACTTCATGGCCAGTTCCAGTGAGAATGCTTTTTTGATGGACCTTTTCCCAGCCGAACCACAAAATGTGATGCCAGAGATTGCCCCCATGAACATTAACCAAGAAGGTGATTTTGTGTGTGTTTATTTTGGTAGTCTTTTAGGAAACTTTATACCCTGTCTAAATATTCAGTGTAATTGTAGATTCGTATGAAGGGGTCTTCATCTGTATGAGACTACCAAAGACAGTAAGGTATGAAGATAAGCAGAAACTGCTTCTCCAATAGATATCCCCGGTAGCGCTTGTAGGCGATGTCATGGCGTCGTTTGCTAGCTAAGCTCATGCGCAGAAACACGTCACCGGGTCTAACAATCGGCTTGTGCCGAACTGCATGAGTAGTTCCTTTGATGTAAAGTTGTTTTTGACAAAAATGAAAACGTGTCAGTTTGATACTTTTAACGAGGTTGTAGTAATAACTTTTTTAACTACTGGACATAGGCTCAAATCTAGGTTGTGACTTTTAATTTTGAGGAAAATGTACAACTAAGGAATAATTTTTCTCTTCTCTCATTGACTTCTCAAACCCCAGCCTGGTCTGCTTGGTCTGTTTCACCAGTGTTCTCAGAGGTGTTCCCAGAAGTCTTGCGATGTTGCGCCTCTGGGTTTAGAATCTCTGTGGTTATACTTTGTGCAAGCATTGAAGCACCCTCTCTCACAGCAAGAGGCAACGCATACTGGAAAATTATAATTTCATTATTCATGTGCTAATTCCACTTTGCTGTGAATTTTGCAGGGAGTAAATTGGATTTTTCCGTTCTTGAAACTTTTCCCAAAATTGGGTGCTTTATCATTATTGTGTTATACAGTGAAATATTAATCAATTGTATGCTGTCCGTGTCTACTTTATGTTATCACAATAGTAGACTGAGACAGCATGCCCTTTATTCCACAACCCTGCATTGCAGGTCGTCCAGACTCTCCTACATCTGTACCCATGGAGGAGGATAACCCTGTCCTGAATGAGACAACACCTGTCCTGAATGAGACGACTCTGTTGGTCAATGAGGAGGAGGGCTTCGCTCTGGAGCCTGTCGCTGTGACCCGTAAATATTTACCTGCCTAACAAGCAACATCTTGACACCACAAGGCCATTCTCCGAAGCACACTTACTGTCCCTCAAACACAATTATCTAACTGGACACAACCTATATCATATATCAAAGCCATAAGTAACACATTACCTTCTTACTTATTATCTGTGGTAGAAACTCGCAAGTGTGAAAAGCACAGGTAAGGTAAGCCATTAGAGTTAACATTTGTCCTTAGCGACCTTAGAGAGGAAGAAGGGGAAGAGGAGAAGGAGACTGGTGGTGGACCAGGCCAAGGAGCTGTCCAACCAGGCCATCAGGGAGCAGCTCACTGACTATTCAGACCTCACTGCCCCACTGGATATAGCCCCACCCACCCACCAACTCATGCAATGGAAAGAGAGTGGAGGGGTGGACATGCTCTTCAGTCACCTCTGTGCCCATGTCATTCATCCACACCTTCAACAGGTAAGCAGGGTGTGAAATCAACATATGTCCCATCATAGGTTGACATATTTACCTTTAATCAAGTCAAATTGTATTGGTTGCAAACACATATTTAGCAGCTTGCGTTTATAGCTCCAACAGTGCAGTAATATCTAACATTACACAACAATACACACACATCTAAAAAGGAAAAGAATGGAATTAAGAAATATATAAATATTAAGA
Source organism: Oncorhynchus masou masou (assembly GCF_036934945.1). Taxonomy (NCBI): domain Eukaryota; kingdom Metazoa; phylum Chordata; class Actinopteri; order Salmoniformes; family Salmonidae; genus Oncorhynchus; species Oncorhynchus masou. Next base: position 21,608,039 of record NC_088229.1, read on the forward strand.
CGAGCAATGCCAGTGTCCGGAGTATAAATATATATACTGTATGTGATGGCATGTATATACAATATGAACAGCATATGAATAGAATATGTAGTATATTTGAAAAATAATATATGTACAACAATAGTTAAATAGGATAGGCCTTGATTAGAATACAGTATATACAGTTGAAGTCGGAAGTTTACGTACATTAAAACTCGTTTTTCAACCACTCTACAAATTTCTTGTTAACAAACTATAGTTTTGGCAAGTCGGTTAGGACATCTACTTTGTGCATGACACAAGTAATTTTTCCAACAATTGTTTACAGACAGATTATTTCACTTATAATTCACTGTATCACAATTCCAGCGGTCAGAAGTTTACATACACTAAGCTCAGGAAGGAGACGCGTTCTGTCTCCTAGAGATTATTGTACTTTGGTGCGAAAAGTGCAAATCAATCCCAGAACAACAGCAAAGGACCTTGTGAAGATGCTAGAGCTATTAGGTAGAAAAGTATCTATATCCACAGTAAAACGAGTCCTATATCGACTTAACCTGTTAGGCCACTCAGCAAGGAAGAAGCCACTGCTCCAAAACCGCCATAAAAAAGCCAGACTACGGTTTGCAACTGCACATGGGGACAAAGATCGTACTTTTGGGAGAAATGTCCTCTGGTCTGATGAAACAAAAATAGAACTGTTTGGCCATAATGACCACTGTTGTGTTGTGAGGAAAAAGGGGGAGGCTTGCAAGTTGAAGACCACCATCCAAGCCGTGAAGCATGGGGGTGGCAGTATCATGTAGTGGGGGTGCTTTGCTGTAGGAGGGACTGGTGCACTTCACAAAATAGATGGCTTCATGAGGTAGGAAAATTCTGTGGATATATTGAAGCAACATCTCAAGACATCAGTCAGGAAGTTCAAGCTTGGTCGCAAATGGGTCTTCCAAATGGACAATGACATTTACATTTAAGTCATTTAGCACCCCAAGCATACTTCCAAAGTTGGGGCAAAATGGCTTAAGGACAACAAAGTCAAGATATTGGAGTGGCCATCACAAAGCCCTGACCTCAATCCTATAGAATGTTTTTGGGCAGAACTGAAAAAGCAAGTGCGCGCAAGGAGGCCTACAAGCCTGAATCAGTTACACAATCTTGAGGAACCAATGTTCCGTGACTATGTACATAGGGCAGCAGCCTCTAAGGTGAAGGGTAGAGTAACCCGGTGGTAGCCGGCTAGTGACAGCGACTAAAGTTCAGGGCAGGGTACTGGGCGAACGCCGGCAAGTGGTGACTATTTAACAGTCTGCTGACCTTGAGGTAGAAGCTGTTTTTCCGTCTCGGTCCCAGCTTTGATGCACATGTCCTGACCTCACCTTCTGGATGGTAGCGGGGTGAACAGGCTGTGGCTCGGGTGGCTGAGGTCCCTGTTGATCTTCTTGGCCTTCCTATCATCTGTTATACTAAAAAGTACACATTTAGCTTAAGAATGTTGTTCCACTTAAGTCAACCCTTCAATATATAAATGTTGGATTCCATACTTAAGTGAGGAAATTGAGTTCACAGTTATGTATAGAAGCAGTGCATTTTGTTTCAACAACTGCCCCCATTCTACCTCTGCAGCTCTATTCCAGTGATGTGTTTTGGGGGAAAACAAATCGAGTTGGCAATGAAGATGACCGTGAAGAGAAGAGACAGGAGAGACATGAGGGTAGGAGGTCATATTCACACAGAGCAACACCATGTTATAGAAATGATCGTCTGAGAATACAAGTCATTACATTTTATGAAATTGGGAGAATTGAATTTCATATTACCTTTGAACTGTTATGTTTCCTATTTGGGTTTATTAATTTTATATGTGTGTATATAGTGGAAAGCGACGTGAGCGACCTGCCCAGTGAGTTCAGTGTCCTGCATGAGACTATGGATCCTGAGAGAATGGGACACAATGTGGAGCTCACTCCTCTGCACCACAATGGGACTGACAACCCACCTGAGGACGTCTGGGACACAGTACATGTAAAGAGTTCAACATGAACACTAGATAAGATTTTTTTCACCATTAAAAAGTGTTTATATATTTATTCAACCGGGTTTTCCCATTGTCTATAACTTTTTCTGGCAACATTCCTTGTTCCACCTTTCTCCTTTTCTCTATTTTTCTTGTCTCAGGATGAGAGTAGATTTGAGGTTTCTCACCCTGAGCTTCCTTCGGAGGATTCCATGCATGTTCATCCTTCTGGAATGGAGAGGGAAACACCATCGAATGTGACATGGAACACACAGGTTCTTTCACATGCATTGAATACACACACATACTCACACGCTTACACACATAAAAGCACAAACGGGGCCTCCTGATTGGCGTAGCGTTATAAGGCGTTACTACAGACCCGGGTTTGATCCCTGGCTGTGTCACAGCCAGCCGTGACCGGGAGACCCATGAGGTGGCGCACAATTGGCCCAGCGGCGTCCGGGTCATGGGAGTGTTTGGCCGGACGGGATTTCCTTGTCCCATCACACTCTAGCAACTCCTCCTTTTGGTGGGCCGGGCGCCTACAAGCTGATTTCGGTCGCCAGCTGGACAGTGTTTCCTCTGACACATTGGTGTGGCTGTCCTCCGGGTTAAGCAAACACTGTGTCAAGAAGCAGTGCGGCTTGGCAGGGTCGTGTTCCGGAGGACGCATGGCTCTCGACCTTTGCCTCTCTGGAGTCTGTAGGGGAGTTGCAGCGATGGGACAATACTGTAACTACCAATTGGATATAACAAAAAATTGGTAAAATAAATAGTGTGGTGTGATGTGAGGTACACTCTGTAATGTGTTGTTATACCACACTACAGTCTATGGTGGACAGCCGGGATGACTTTGAGGAGAGGAGGATGACCAGCCGAGCTCAGAAATTACTAAACGCTCTCAAAGTAAGAACTCAGTACCCCTATGCAGCAGGGCATCCATTCTTACCCTTTGTCAGCTTGCTAGCTTGATTACAATCAGACCCAGAAATCCACCGAATCACAGATGACGGATTTAAAAGATTAAAGGGCATGATTAGGGGACAGTTGGTGGAAATGAAATTGCTGCAATGTGCGATTGTGTGTTGTGTTATAACAAACTGGGATGGGATTTTCCCTGCTTTTCTGACATTTATCCTTTATATAATCAATCTGTAACTGACCTATCCCCTATAAACAAAATTCAGATGTTTCTATGTTGTCCTGATGTCATCCCTAAACAGATTCAGAGCAGCAGAAGCAACGCCATGTTCAGCCTGCAGATGCTGTGTGAGAGGAACAGTCGCTCCCAGGCCTCGGCTACCTTCTTTTGCCTCCTGGTACTGAAGAAACAGCAGGCCCTGGACCTGCACCAGAGCGAGCCTTATGCTGACATTATAGCCACACCTGGACTCAGGTTCTAAGGTGAAGACACCTGCTAATTGTGCCTCGTTCATAGACTCACTGCTATCTGTCAATAACTGCACAAAACTCCAGCGGTCTAGACACCCTGGTCATACGTCTCATAGCATGGACACTAATTAAGAACTGATTACACCAATAAATATTATTTGGATAATATTTATCACACTGAGTTGTGATATCCAGCACTAATGAGATTGTTATGTCACCTCTATGAATCTCCAGGACCCAGACCCAAGTCATTCCCTTTGTGAGAAAGCAGGGCCTGCTACAAGACATAATTTGGACAGGGTTAACATCTGATTTGTCTCATTGGGTCAGAGTAAATGTTTTGGAATGTTCTGTTGTTGTTTTGTTCAGGAGCTTTAGGTTTACTTTACTTTGTTATTGTTCATTATACTGACAGACTAGGATTTGTTGGATTTATCAATTTCAGTAATTTAATAAGGGTAGTTTTAGTTCAGTGTTTTTAATTAAGGAATTGTTTTTATTCTTAATGATCTGTAAGTATAACAGTGAATTTTATTCAATGAAATGTATGAGCAGCCTTCTTCAATGTTTGTAAAGTATGTATTTCAAGTCTCAATTAAAAGAAGTAGAAGTTCACCATAGAAGGATGTTGAGCTAATACGTTGAAGAGTAATGAGGATACAATGGAAATTATTTTAATGAATCTTATTTCATTACACATCTACATACAACACTGTTGCCCTGGCCTGATACATTTTTGGTTCCAAACACCCATGCCCCTTGTAAATAAACATGTTGGCAAGATACTACCATCAGACCATCCCCAGATGCCCCACCATCGGTATGTGTTAGATAATTGCCGAATGGTGCGCCATGATTCATTGTGTCTTTACGAGAATCCGATGCATTGTACGTAATTACCAAAATATCTTCGTAGCAGGTTCTCAGACCTGTGTGAAGATAGCCACAGTAAGGATTAGCCACAATCGTGGAATTTGAGGTTTACCTTCAAAATAAAAGGCTAATACCCCATTTCATGGACTGAAGAGCCATAGGTAAGGCTGTACATCGCAATATGAATGTTCATTACTCACAATAGGCTGAATATTGAAGTGATTTCCCACATTTGAAGTTCCTTAGTATGACCTATGACGCTATTTGTGTAAACGTCAGAATTGTTATCCTTGGATATCACTGAGTATTTTTAATTACTGTCTTGTTGAATTTATATAATAACATTCCGACCTTGTTTAGCATTAGTGCAATTATTGCGTGATTCCACTGTTACGTTTGAATAACAATGGGGAACTTTTATTTTGAAGGCGAACAGCAAATTTCGCTATTGTGGCTAGCTTCACACAGGTGGCTCCCGGCATGGACTCTCATCAGCAGCACAGTAACCATCTACTTGCCACTGGTGACGGTTCTCAAGCGTCCATACACAAGTCCGGAGGGGACATATTCTACTCCACGATGTAGGACTATTTATCGGCCTGCAAAAATGGTAAATGTTGGGAATCGTATCATCTTGTTAGTGTACTGTTATGTCAGAGATCACAGAGTCAGGTAATCGCTGCATCAGAGAGGAGGCTGGTGTATTGAATCCCAGTAGCCTATGTAGGGCACAGCCAGGGCTAAATTCGATTGTCACCTATTTCTGCCTCGTCCCGAAGATTCCAAACGTTGGATGGAATGTTTGTGTTCACCGGAAAGTGATGTTGGCTGGTAGGATTTTGCTTTTCGATATGCACTGGCATATAATCTATGGTATAGTAGTTGTTTTCTATAATGTCAATGTCTCTCGTAGTGACGCACGGAGATGCAACTGATATTTTTAGTGCTAATGGCTTTCTGCGTCTTGCCCATTCATCAACAGCGTACGCGTCTATAGGAAAAGAAGACATTGATTAAAATATTGCCAATTGTAGTGGTAATGTTCAGTTTGTTCATGAGCGAATAGCCTGTACAGCGCTCCTTGCCCTTCTGCATTGTACAGATGACGTAAAGCACCATGCTCAACCTTATTCAGTAATTTCCCAGAAACCTGGGTTGGTGGCATTAATGTGAATCAAATGATCAGCCAACATTAAACCTGATTCCCGTTAATTCGCCCTCATCCTACAACCCAGTTATGCCGTCTGCTGCTGCTCACAATTACATAAGAAGTACATTGCTTGACCCACCACCTGTTGTGCAGAGGCTCTACATTATCCACAGTAGGGTAGGCGTAGTTGTGATCCCTGGCTCTCCCATGCTTTCCTGTATTGATCAATTGTACTGTGTCCTCAAATGTCCCATTGGCACAGTGACAGTAGACAACCATATCACATGGCATATCACAGACATGCCATGTCTTTGTATCTCTGAGCTGCTTTGTGCTCAGCAGAGATTTTCTCTTTGATCATACTTTTTTTGCTCTATTATTGTTTGAGCTAGGCTGCTCAGCTCAGTCAGCCACAGATGTGCTGATGCTGCAAATCTGTTTGCACAACACTTGTTTCTGTACCAACTGGTCTGGGTTTGTTTTGTTATTTTTGGCTCTTGGTTCATTGGATTTTTCCTCTGTTTATTCCCGGCTGTCTGTGGTTACCAGGGATGGGTTGTGCAGCAGTGAGATGGGCGATGGACTCACAGAATGCCCTGTCTCTGCCCTGGTCTGTCCTGTGAAAGGCTTCTTTATCTGTTGAAGGGCTCCTGATGGCCAGACTGGTTTACTCATCAATGGGCTCCTAACATGCAGGGCAGTCAGGGCCACAACAGTAGGCCTACAACACCCCCCTCCAAAAAAAAAAACATTATCTTATGATGAATGTGTTTTTTTAATACACAGTTTGAGACCATGACATAGGATTATGTCCTTGCCCAGGGATTAAAAGTGGTATCTGGTGGGGAGAGGAAATGTCAACAAAATGGATTGCTTTTCTATGTTCGTTTTTAATGGATTATCTCCTGTCTACGTCCATTCTGTTTTCTCTATCTTTGTACATTATGTATTGTACAGTCCAACTGTAAACCATCTTCCTAGACTTCATCTTGAAGCCAGCAGCAGAGCGATAGTGGTGGTCCACACCCATGTCACTCCCGCCCAGTCGGAAGCCCTCTGCAGGTCAGCGCAGGTACTGCTGCTGCCTTCTCTCGCTATTATTTTTTTGCTGTGTGATGATCCCAAGTGATGATGTATGAAAATGTTAGGGTAATATAGTACCACATGTATAGTGAGTGAGTTTTTGAAGCAATCCATTGATTTTGTTTGTTTTCTTAATGTTTTTGACTGAAGATAAGAGTCTCATCAATGTGTAACATTAACGTAGCCTCTCTGTTACAGGCGGTCAGTGGCTACTAGCAGTGGGCGCCATTCCCATAGCAATGCCTCCAATACCAACACTTACCCCACCAACACTTATCCTGGCAGGGCTAGTGAGGGTAGTCCTACAGCCCGGACATACCCTGGCACACCCAGGTAAGACACAGCATCTGTACATCATATGCAAGACACAAGCAAACACAGATTTGTTTTAGGAATTGTTTTTTTTAAGGTTGAGCCCAAAATATCATGCAATAAAAATGATTCAGAAGAATACCAAGCAAATGTTTTCAGAAAAAGGTGTAGCATCTGCCTTGCAATAAAAGGGGGGAAAGCATTTCATGTAGTTTTGAGATTCATAATTTATTTTAAAAACCGAAAGACCCCACTGATATCTTCTAGCCTCTTCCTCAGCCTCTGTTATGATGGCAATTTTTATCTGATGATTGATCTCTGACGCATAACTGGTAATCACTATACACTCTCCTTCACACCCCTATGCAAACCTAGGTGTCAGACGAAGCACACCACCTGCAGTGATAACCATGGGATCCGTCCCCCCACACCAGAGCAGTACCTCACACCCCTGCAGCAGAAGGAGGTGTGTATCAGACACCTGCGAGCCAGGCTAAGGGAGAATGTTGAGATACTGCAGCACAGGTGAGTCCGGAGGGATGCGTTGTGACAAGCAGAATGTTCCTGATCAATGTGATACTTCAGATCTAATGGCCAATAGAAGTGTCTCATTCACAACCCAGCTCTTGGGTTGCATTTAACCACACTATGACTCCAAAAATAGCAACATCAATAATGGTCTTCCATTTCACTACAGAAACTGGGATTGTATCTCAGACTTCTCATGCCTCTCAAGGCAAACCACACATTGATTACTTTTCCTTGGGAAGCCCTCATATCCTCAAACCCCTCCCCCTCTCTCCTTCTCTCTCTCAGGGACAATGAGATAACTGAGATGAGGACCCAGCTGTGTCGGATGCAAGAGGACTGGATAGAGGAGGAGTGTCATCGTGTGGAGGCCCAGCTTGCTCTAAAGGAGGCGCGCAGGGAGATCCAGCACCTACATGAGGTTGTGGAGACAGTACGATCAAATCTCGGCACCCCAGAAAAATCCCCCCACAACCAAAAGCCATACCTTTCACCGCAGGGACCCAGACCAGTCAAGTCCCGCTCCTGTGGTTGCTCCCCAGCCAGCACCCTGAACCGCAGCACCACTTACACACGGCTGAGCAGTGAGGGCCTGCATCTGGACCGCAACGGAAACGTCCCAGGGCCTGACCTGCGTGCAGCGGCACGAGCAGAAGGGGGACGGACCCACCTGCTCCTGGAAGCAGCCCTTCTGTCAGAACAAAACCCAGTCGTCTCCGCCCGTGGCCCCTTCTCCTCCACCATGCCACACTCCTCCACCTACGAGAGACTGTACAGCGGGGGGGCTGTCCTGCCCGTCTCCCACTCCTGCCATTCCCTAGGTAACAGCTGCAGGTGCAGCGGACACACCTGCCTCCCGCATCACCACCTCTTCCTGCACCTCCCTCAGGAGGAGCCCCCGGCTGCAATGGCAGCGGCTGTTGCTGCCCCCATGACAGATGTGAAACCAGAGGTCCGATCCCAGGCCTGCAGCCCCACCATGACCTGGGCCTCAGAGGAAGGAGGGGGAGAAGAGCTAAGCATCATCTCCCTGGCAACAACCGACATCACCCCAGCCTTCTCTGAACAACAACCGTTTCCTCCCTTCTTGTCTTCCTCCCCTCCTCCCCAGTTCTCCTACAACCTAGAACCGCTGCCTCCAGATGGCCCAGTGGAGATGACAATAATGCCAACAGTGGCCCAAACCTGCCAGCCCAAGCCTGTGTCATTGTATTCACTAGAGAGGCAAGGGAGCGTGACAGTGATGGAGAAGGAGGAGGCTGTTGAAGTTGAAGGTGAAATTGTTGTGGAAGGGGAAGAGGGGGAGGAGGGGGCTCCCCAGCGGAACTTCTGGAGCCGATACTTCCTGGTGGACCTGTTGGCGGTGGCCATGCCGGTAGTGCCGACAGTGGCCTGGCTGTGCCATGGGGCCCCTCGGGAGGTCATGCCTGTCTACCACATTGGCTCTCTGCTACGGGGTTGCTGCGCTGTGGCCCTTCACTCTCTGCGACGCAGGGGATGTGGCCGGGGCCATGAACCCACAAGCATGAATGGGGCGACCGATATCTGACAACTTTACTCTTTAGCCCCCTGACTCCCCTCACAGTAACCATGCAACCCCAACCTCTTACGAGCCACAGCCACAAAGGCAATTATACCGACTTTGATTTGGACTTAAACTCCTATTGCTTTTTATTCTCCACCCACCACGTCTGATTTGGGGATGAACTTGAGATTTACATTATCCGATTGTATTGCAGTTGACCTTTGTGAATTTTGTTTATTGGTTACAGCAGACAGGAATTAGGCTAATTGTATAGTTCAAGCCTGTTTCTGTTAGATTTGTAATCATGCCTTGCTATCAAATAAAATCTAATGCAATAGTGATTTGATGGGGAATGCATGAGCCTGCTTAAATGGACTTTTTGACACGGGTCTACAGTGTCTCCCGTAACTGTACATTGCATGTAACCCTGAGAAATGTTCAGCCTTTTGCCATTACCTCACTTTAAACAGACTTGCTACATTTGAACCTTGAAGACTTTGATGTATGCTCCATGAATCTTCTAGTGTTGTCTTTGAAATTGGGGTGAATATGGTTCATCTTGTTAGAAACATCAGCAACATTTTATTTTCTAGAGCTAAGTGAATGAGGGATCTGAGTAGGAGTTCTAGTTGAATGTCTTTGAATTATTATTTTTTTCTCAAGAAAATAGAGGATAGAAAAATACACATTTGCACAACTACTGAGAGATAGATTCTCTATTACATTTCAGGGATCCAAAGTTTTTCTGGTTTCATTCATTTTTATTTATGGTCCAAGGATAAGATAAACATTCTGAATAAGACTGTCACTATCCATGCAAATGCTGAATGGCAGTGTAAGTCATAAAAAATGCCAGCTAGGTATTTATTGTTGTTAAGGCACATATACCATTTACTAAATTTCGCAATTTACAATATTAAGAATATGATCAATAGTTAGCCTAGATATTTGTTTTAAACATTGCACTTTTTCCCCACCTTTGGGACTATACTGTACTACTAAGTTTGTAGTGGCTTTGCATGTCATCAAAAATTAACCATGCCAGTCTTCTTTTGAGCCACATCGTGCCGCTAAAGCTACATTGACAACAATTATTCGAATTCAGTAGTCAATATCAATGAGAAAAAGCAATGATGGAATGTCTTTACTTGGGTTGATAAATTGCACAAAAAGCTGTAGAATGCAAAGTGTAAATAGCTCTGGATGTATTTCCTCTTCCCTTTGAAAATAAACTGAAAGTTGCCTTTGTCTGTGTGTCATCTATTGAAGTGTGCTCTGAGAGAATTAGACGCATTAGAGATGCCTGGGAATCAATATGAAATAAAAATACATTAGGGATGAGGAACAATTGTTTTCAACCAATGGGGTGAGAGTTGACTGTGTGTTTGGGGACATTTAATCTTACAGATGCATAGCTTGCTGAACAAGTTCCTTCAAATCTGCTTTTAGCACTTCACTAATCCCCTGAAAACAATCTTATGCAACTTCACAAATCTTATGGTACAATTATGGAATAATGCTGTGAATGATATTTGGCCCAAAACAAAGGGTCTCTATTTTGCATTCCCTTGTGATTACTAATGGTGTTCAAATATGCCCTCAGCACTTCTCAGAACACTAGAAATAATTGGTATACAGTTGTCAGATACTGTGCAGCATTAAATCAATGATACAAGAAAAATTGGAGAAATCAGGCCGAACAAGGTCAAGCCTACTGGGGGATAAAGGGTGATAATTTTGTTGAAACATACCATAGAAAATTCACCCATTTTGTTGCTTGAGAGGACAACTACACCTGCCGGCATGCAAGTTCTGCACAACAATGACCATCTTTAATTCCACATGTAATATTTGGCCTTACCAACAGTATATGCCACACTTGTCTGTCTCCAGTGTTTAATTCAGAAAGTCAACATGACTGGGGAAAATATATATTAACCAAATACAAAAAAAAAAAAAATCCACCCAAAAACTAGTTAGATTTGTTAGTCCATTGTTGGTAGTCCCAAAAGATTTTGAATGTCAGCAATCATACCAGCAGTATTTATGTATTTTGAAAGTTATATCTCTAAAACTTGATTGCTGACTTGGAAAACATTTTGGGTGGATCTCATTTCAGTAAACTTCTGCAATCCAATTACATTAATCCAATCCATTTGGGGAGTCATTTATTCATAGTTTTTTTCCTTGATTATCATGTCCACAATTACACATTTTCTGAAAAGCAAGGCCACTCAGAGCCACAAGAATGAGATCAAATTGAATATTTGTATAATGATACTTGATCCAAAATTGTGTCAGTACCTACCCCTGATGGCAGGTATGACTTACAAATTTCACAACAAAAAAGACCATAAAAACATACATAACAATAAAATGACATGACATCTGAAAGGTATGGCCTATGACTTGTTAGGGTGTTCTACTACAAGATATATCAAGAATAAGTATTTTAAGCAAGTGACACATTTGAATATAAATGGAAAGGAGAGTGAAGTGGTGAAGCTGTAGATGTGAGTCTTTTACAGGAGTCAAGTGCATTTATCTTCCTTTTGCCTTTTCATCCATGTTCCCGAGATAGGAGTCAACCTGTAGAAGGGGACAGGGATGCAATTCTGTGGTTAACAGAACAGACACGACCGAGGGGATTATGGGAGATGAGCACCAAAGCTTGTTAAACACACCAATGAGCACTTAAGCTCATACAACTATAATGTACTCCAACAATGTAGTAGTGCAATTTGAACAGGCTATTTGTCTGCAGAATTGTCTCACCCTGAAAATCTGAGTGGAATTAAACATGTAGTAAGTGCACACAAACATCACTCCAGGCCCATCAGCTCCACGTCAAAGATGAGGGTAGAGTTGGGTGGGATGATACCAGGGTGCCCTTTGCTGCCATAGGCAAAGTCCGGCGTGCAGGTCAGAGTTGCCCTCTGGCCCACACTCATCTGTGGGGGAGGTGAAACAAAAAGAGAGGTCATAGTATTATTGTCGGAGACACCACTAATATAACCCTATAATGGCTTGTGTCCTTGCAAATCACCCACAAGCCAATTTTTAGATTTTCTAAATTATTAAAACAAGTGGTGCAATCGTACAAGAGAATAATGGGGATATCTAATGCAAACACACCCAGGAGACCCTTCTTACCTGGCCAACCCCCTCCTCCCAGCCACGGATCACCTCCTGCTTGCCAATCTTGAACTTGAAAGGCTTGCCTCTGTCCCGGGAAGAGTCAAACTTGGTTCCATCAGTCAGTGAGCCTGCGATAGGATTGAGAGAAGATAAACGTTAGTTACACTTGCCGAGTTAAATAAAATTAAATAAATACAGCCGTGTAACTAAATTACATTCTGTCCCCTCCCAAATTGCTAACTAGCATCCATGGATTAAAATATTTAATTACAGTCCCCTGGACAAACATTATCGGCTACTGGCTAACTAGCCAACTTATTTGCTAAAGATACATTAATCTTAATTAAATCCATGCTCACTGATTTGAGAAAACTGTCAATTAGCTAGCACGTAGTAGTATGGCAACTAGCTACAAACGTTAGCTTAGCTAGGGTGTAACGTTACAACTACTTTAACCGTAGAAAATACTTTATTTAATTAGCTAAACAAAGCGTCGAACTAATTGTTAGTTATGAGAGATAATATCAGTTTGGCAGATTACACACATTATATAAATAACATGTACTTTGTTGCCGAAGCAAGTGGATAACTGACAATAGCTAGCTAAGCTATCAAGCTAGTGGCTAGCTTGCTGACTCACCGACATAATGCACAACGCATGTCTGTCCTTTTTTGGGAAATGTCTGTCCTAAAAGATGGAAGAAATTGAAAGAATTAGCTATATATTGTGTTAACGACTTAATATTTTGAATTTAGCAACATCCTCTTGACCAATTTAATAATATTTACAGTTTTGTCCTTACCATCACCCGGGGTTATGGTCTCGATTTCTACTCCCATTTTACTCTCCGACGCACTACAATGCAAACGGAAACTGGAAGTCAAGCTCATTGAATTCAAGAAAGGAGGGGGGAGGGGGGTGCAATATAAAATGGCCAATACCAGTTATATGATGAAAATTCGTGTATGCCTACTTGGTCATATTTTAGTCGCATATACATTGATGTAGTGTCATTTTTCAAGGGAGATGATGATAACATAAAAATAACAACTGGTTGACGATCAAACATTTCTAGAAAGATACAATAATTAAAGTTGATGTCATTAACCACGTTTGCAATCTAGTTATGCCATACCATTAAAAAAATAATAAGACAACCGTGATGCAAACATGACGTTTGTTATAAGTGCCAACAGATAACTTGTACGTTCGACATCCTTTTGTGTCGGTAAAATGTATTATGAAAGAAAAAGGCGGTGTAAACGCCTTTATGCGCAAATATTGATATAATAACCATAATTTTGAAGTAAACTTGGAGTCACGCGATGATATAACAGATATCCCACCGGATGTATTAGTGTGAAGCATCCGGTTGGCGTTTCTACTCACTACCAAATATGGTGATGAGATGAAGCTCTGTAGCCCGCAGTAGAAGATGGAGAAATATGGATTTCTGCCGACATTTTCTCAATAATTAAACATTGTACATCAATAACAAACGTTGTTTATGGGTGCAAAGGCGAATTGAGTTATTGCACATGTGCACTTCATGAAGTAGGCGTTACACAACGGAAATATGCAAACATCTTGCTAGCTAGTGTTTGGCTCTGCACCCCTCCTTGCTTGTCCTGCCCACTATGACTAATTTGTTTCCATTAGAAACGATAGGCTGTTGTCTAGCTTGTATTAGTTATTAAAAATATTTTATGATATGGTGAGTGGTCCTCCCACTACAACTTGGGAAACAGTGCAGTTTCTTCTTCTTCTCTGGTATAATGGCGTTTGCAACAATTGGATGTGCATTCCGCCACTTACTGTGCGGGTGGAGAATAAGGATCCCAAGGGAAATTATGTGGGGTATTAATATCTTGACTCATCCTGCCACCAGGTGGAAGGATATGTCATTGAGTGACTAGCATCGTCTCTCAAGTGGAATAGAACAGAAGATGTGTGCCCCGAAGATCAATACAGGTTACTTCTGACTTCAGTAGATCCAGTCTTCTGTTCTATTTCACTTGAGAGACTATGCTAGTCACTCATTGAAATATCCTTCCGCCTGGTGGCAGGATGAGTCAAGGTATTAATATCAGAGTAATTCCGTGCCACGGGTGTGATGCGCCCCATCCCCTATAAATACCTGGGCGCATAGCATCACTTCCTATTTTCTTCCTTTGGCTACGCAGGTGAGCGAGAATTGGATATAGAAGACTAGTTTTCCGTGTAGAGTATGCTACATTTTGGGCGAAGCTTGCTCCTCCCAGCAGTTCTCTGCAGTGTTCTGTCTTCTAAGCTTTTTCTTACAGGTCGACACCATGCTACGAATTAGGGTGAACTGATTGGTCCAACTTGTTCACAGCGCAAATCTTGTCTGTGTCTTGTCTGTCCGCCGGTTTGCCTCCCGGCTAATTGCGTTACCTGTTGGTTATTAGTTTCAGTTGGATGCGAGAGCCTCTTCTCTCAGGATATTGAGTCTGGGTACTGCACCTACCCAGGCTAGGGAAGCCTGTGTGTTTTCTAGCTCCAGCTAGATCTCCGGGTCACACCTTAATGTCCAGGCTTTGCATCCTAGCTAGCACACTCTCTTACTGGCTCGAGCTGCAGCTGTTGCCGGAGTGAGATTCAGAGCATCTGTTCATATGACCTATTCTCACACAGTCTGTTACTGTCTCAGTGTAATTGGCTCCTCACATCCATACCTTTTGGGGATTGTGAGTGGAATTTCCCAAAATATATTCTGATATCCATAGAAGATAATATTACTTAATTCACATATTGCCCTGAGAAGAGAACTACTTTATACTTACACCTGGTATAATATTAAAGGAGTGTAATGCAGATTATCTGTTCTGTAAGACATATCTGTATTTATGATTTTTCATCTAGACAGGGAGAAGATTATACATGCCATACTACTGTGACAAATGCAATGCTGGCTTGGCTTCGGTTGATGCCCATTCCACCTGTATGATGTGCCTAGGCTTAGACCATGCCGTTCAGGTTGTGGATTCCCCCTTCAGCTGCATGTATCATGCTACTCTTGGCCCACGGCTATATGAAGCACGATTAGCTACGATGAAGGAGACAAATGCTAGAAGCTCCGGGAGCGGACTCAAGCGTTAACAACCCTCCTCGGCAGCGGGCCCGCCCACCTTCGCAGCTCCACTCTCTCAGCCTGGCATGCTCTCAGCCATGCTCTCAGCCTGGCATGAAGACTTAAGACAGGATCCTGATGCTATCTCCATCTTTGCTGGTAATGACATAGACAAAGAGAGACCTCTGAGGCTGGTTCTGGGTCAGCGAACCATCGCTCAGAGAGGGCTAAGAGTGAAGCGCCCTCTTCATCAGCTGATCTGCAGGAGCTCATCTCTAGGATTCTGAAAGCTCTGGATATTAACCCAGACCCTAACAGAAGCCCAGGCAGAGTGTACATTCCTCATTTCCCCAAGTACTCCAATCAGCTGCATCAAACTTGGGATAAGGCTAACTCAAGCCAGTGCAAGCCTTGGACGTTCATGGCTTCGCCCGAGGAATTGGTACTGGACCAGTACCCAGTCATGGACTCCATTGTTGCGACCATGGTCCTCCCAGACAAGGAGATCATTGGTAAGTCTCCCCGCTGTCCTCATCGGGCTGCTGATGACAACTTAAAGGACAACTTCTGGCCATGGTGGCTCGCCTCATGAATACAACCACTCTGCTGCAGGCATACCTGCATGGTCTGACAGCTCGCCTGTCCACCGACGGTGACCCTGAGCTGACAGCTGAAATTACTCCGGTGTCCACACTCCTCTCCCTCGTAAATGTTGAGATGTCACGTGCTCATGGCAAAGCCCGGTATACGGTCATCTAGTCATGCAGACCGCTTTGGCTCTCACAGACAGATGTCAGCCTCTGTGAAGAGGGGCACCAAGTGTTACTTTTCAGCCTTTCCCTGGTACCAAGAGCATTCACAAAATGCATGGATGTAGCTATAGCACCCCTAACATCAAAGGGGATGATGGTACTAAATGACCTAGACCAGTGGTTCCCAAACTGTTTATAGTCCCGTACCCCTTCAAACATTCAACCTCCAGCTGCGTACCCCCTCTAGCACCAGGGTCAGCGCACTCTCAAATGTTGTTTTTTGCCATCATTGTAAGCCTGCCACAAACACACACTATGCGATACATTTATTAAACATAAGAATGAGTGTGAGTTTTTGTCACAACCCGGCTTATGGGAAGTAAAGTCCATTAATAACATTATAATAATAATCAATAATTTTGCTCTTTATTTAGCCATCTTACATATAACACTTTATTTGTTAATGGAAAATTGTGAATAACTCACCACAGGTTAATTAGAAGGGTGTGCTTGAAAGGATGCATTTAACTCTGCAATGTTGGGTTGTATTGGAGAAAGTCTCAGTCTTAAATAATTTTCCACACACTGTCTGTGCCTGTCTTTAGTTTTCATGCTAGTGAGTGCCGAGAATCCACTCTCACATAGGTATGTGGTTGCAAAGGGCATCCGTGTCTTAACAGCATGACTTGCCAAGGCAGGATACTTTGAGTGCAGCCCAATTCAGAAATCTGGCAGTGGCTTCTGATTAAATTCAATTTTCACAGAACCGCTTGTTGCAATTTTGACGAGGCTCTCTTGTTCAGATATTGGACTGGTGGACTGGAGGCAGGGCATGAAAGGGATAACGAATCCAGTTGTTTGTGTCATACATTTCGGGAAAGTACCTGCGTAATTGCGCACCCAACTCACTCAGGTTCTTCGTGATATCACATTTGACATTGTCCGTAAGCTTGAGTTAATTTGCAGACATAAACCATACAATAATGGAGAGTGTTTCCCTTGTTAATGCAGACAGAGAAGAGCTCCAACTTCTTAATCATAGCCTCAATTTTGTCCCGCACATTGAATATATTTGTGAAGAGTCCCTGTAATCCTAGATTCAGATCATTCAGGTGAAAAACCATCACCCAGATAGGCCAGTCGTGTGAGAAACTCGTCATCATGCGGCGGCCAGACAAGTGAAAATAATGGTCGGTAAAGAAAACTTTAAGCTCAATTTAAAAAAAGACTGGTCAATACTTTGCCCCTTGATAACCAGCGAGCTTCTGTATGTTGTAAAAGCATTACATGGTCGCTGCCCATATCACTGCATAGCGAAGAATACATGAGAGTTCAGGGGCCTTGCTTTAACAAAGTTAACCATTTTCACTGTAGTGTCCAAACGTCTTTCAAGCTGTCAGGTATTCCTTTGGCAACAAGAGGCTCTCGGTGGATGCTGCAGTGTACTCAAGTGGCGTTGGGAGCAACTGCTTGCACGCTTGTTACCACTCCACTATGTCTCCCTGTCATGGCTTTGGTGCCATCAGTGCAGATACCAACACATCTTGACCACCAAAGTCCATTTGATGTCACAAAGCTGTCCTGTTGTCCTGGTTTCCAGTGGTTTGCAGAAGAGGATGTCTTCCTTAATTAATCCCCTATAAACATAACGGACATACAGTTAGTCGGAAGTTTACATACACTTAGGTTGGAGTCATTAAAACTTGTTTTTCAACCACTCCACAAATTTCTTGTTAACATACTATAGTTTTGGCAAGTTGGTTAGGACATCTACTTTGTGCATGACACAAGTAATTTTTCCAACAATCGTTTACAGACAGATTATTTCACTGTATCACAATTCCAGTGGGTCAGACTGTTGACTGTGCCTTTAAACTGCTTGGAAAATTCCAGAAAATTATGTAATGACTTTAGAATCTTCTGTTTGGCTAATTGACATCATTTGAGTCAAGTGGGGGTGTACCTGTGGATGTATTTGAAGGCCTACCTTCCAATTCGGTGTCCTGTGTGAATCTAAGTGTGCGTTCTCTAATTCTCTCCTTCTCTCTCTCGGAGGACCTGAGCCCTAGGACCATGCCCCAGGACTACCTGACATGATGACTCCTTGCTGTCCCCAGTCCACCTGGCCGTGCTGCTGCTCCAGTTTCAACTGTTCTACCTTATTATTATTCGACCATGCTGGTCATTTATGAACATTTGAACATCTTGGCCATGTTCTGTTATAATCTCCACCCGGCACAGCCGGAAGAGGACTGGCCACCCCACATATGCTCTCTCTAATTCTCTTTCTTTCTCTCTCTCGGAGGACCTGAGCCCTAGGACCATGCCCCAGGACTACCTGACATGATGACTCCTTGCTGTCCCCAGTCCACCTGGCCGTGCTGCTGCTCCAGTTTCAACTGTTCTGCCTTATTATTATTCGACCATGCTGGTCATTTATGAACATTTGAACATCTTGGCCATGTTCTGTTATAATCTCTACCCGGCACAGCCAGAAGAGGACTGGCCACCCCACATAGCCTGGTTCCTCTCTAGGTTTCTTCCTAGGTTTTGGCCTTTCTAGGGAGTTTTTCCTAACCACCGTGTTTCTACACCTGCATTGCTTGCTGTTTGGGGTTTTAGGCTGGGTTTCTGTACAGCACTTTGAGATATCAGCTGATGTACGAAGGGCTATATAAATAAATTTGATTTGATTTGAGTGTCACTGCACAGCTATTTTCAGATGTTAGATCGGGTTCAAGTCCGGACCCTGGCTGGGCCATTCAAGGACATTCAGTGACTTGTCCAGAAGCCACTCTTGCGTTGTCTTGGCTGTGTGCTTAGGGTCGTTGTCCTATTGGAAGCTGAACCTTCTCCCCACTCTGAGGTCCTGAGCGCTCTGGAGCAGGTTTTCGTCAAGGATCTCTCTGCACTTAGCGCCATTAATCTTTCTCTCGATCTTGACTAGTCTCCCAGTCCCTGTCACTACCACCATGTTTCCCCGTAGGGATGGTGCCAGGTTCCCTCCAGACGTGACACTTGGCATTCAGGCCAAAGTATTCAGTCTTGGTTTCATCAGTCCAGATAATCTTGTGTCTCATGATCTGAGATTCCTTTAGGTGCCTTTTGGCAAACTCCAAGCGGGCTTTCATGTACCTTTTATTGAGGAGTGGCTTCCGGCTGGCCACTCTACCATAAAGGTCTGATTGATGGTGTGCTGCAGAGAGGGTTGTCCTTCTGGAAGATTCTCCCATCTCCACAGAGGAACTCTGGAGCTCTGTCAGAGTGACCATCAGGTTCTTGGTCACTCCCCGACCAAGGCCCTTCTTCCCCGATAGCTCAGTTTGGCCGGGCGCCAGATCTAGGAAGAGTCTTGGTGGTTCTAAACTTCTCCCATTTAAGAATAATGGAGGCCACTGTGATCTTGGGGACCTTCAATGCTGCAGAAATGTTTTGGTACCCTTCCTCAGATCTGTGCCTCGACACAATCATGTTTCGGAGCTCTACAGACAATTCCTTCAACCTCATGGCTTGGGTTTTGCTTTGACATGCACTGTCAACTGTGGGACCTTATATAGACAGATGTGTGCCTTTCCAAATCATGTCCAATCAATTGAATTGACCAAATTTGGACTCCAAGTCTAGTTGTAGAAACATCTCAAAGATGATCAGTGGAAACAGAATGCACCTGAGCTCAATTTCAAGTCTTATAGAGAAGGGTTGGAATACTTATGTAAATAAGGTATTTCTGTTTTTTAATTTTAATAAATGTGCTACAATTTCTAAAAACATGTTTTCGCTTTGTCATTATCTGGTATTGTGTGTAAATGGATTAAATATAAAAATCAATTTTAGAATTAGGTTGTAAAGTAACAAAATGTGGAAAAGGGAAGGTGTCTGAATACTTTCCGAATGCACTGTAATAATGAAATGACATTTTACATAATGAGGGGGAGAAAAAGGGAGAGGCAGAGCAGGAGTAGGTGGATGAATGACTCACTGTAATGTCATGGTTGAGATTCTAACAGACAGACCTCCCCCCAGCTTACTGCAGAAGGCATGGCAGGAGAAAAACAGGGGCTCCAGGTCCTCGCAGCAGGGGTTTCTCAAGGCAAAGTAATCTACCATATCCGGGAGCATGGACCTACATGAATAATAAGAGACTGGCTCGCAAATCAGACCACACGCAGATATTGCACCAAACACTGTCTGGGTGAATCGATTGAAGTGTAAAACAGTTTATATTAGTCAACTGGCCAAGTGTCAAATCAGCATATCAGAATATTCAACTCTTGACAGGCTGTCATGAGGAGTTATGAATGAAGTATGCCCCTAGTCACACAAGTCAGCATTGTGTGTGTGTTTAGAGTCATTCAAAGTGACAGAGGCAGAGACAGAACTGGAGCAGAGTGCAGTTCAAAGCGGAGACATGGCCCTGAGCCAAAGTCTTGGCCTTCTAACTGCAGTGTGCTGACTCACCAAGGCAGCAGGAACATGGTTGCCAAGCTGAATCCTAACATCACACACATGGTCACAAAGACAGGCAGGTTATTGGGTACACAAGCTATGATTGTTACAGCTGGGATGAAGAGCTATAAATAAATACAAAAACATTGTAAGTCTCAAATAGTAAGTATTTCTGCATAAACATTGTCATAAAGGGAGAAACAATGTTATGCTCACAGATAGGCCGATGAAGAGTGTGGTCTTTTTCCCAACTCGTACCAGGATTGCCTGCCACAGTGGAACAGCTGTAATGGCTGTTATCTGTTAGGACGAAGAAACAAACAATATCAAACAACAAGAGGATGTCTTGTGGCTGTAGTTTTCCCTTAAATAAGGAAATGACAGAGGTTAGCTTCCAGCTACACATAAATATATCACATCATAAAGAGTATGATATGCCGGATTAGATAACAATTGTGTTCTGTTACCTATATATTGGGCCAATTTGCAGTCAAGAGGGTGTGGTGTGTGTGATATGACTATGTGTGAGGTCGACGGAACTGAACAGAACTGTCTTACCAGCAGAGCCAGGAGAAGGTGTTGGAACTGGGCCCCAAGCCCAGCTACATGGGTACAGAACAGTGCAAAATTCCCCAAAGACATCTAAAAGGGACAAATGTGCATTAGCTGATTCAAGATGTATTAGTTGATTTATTTAGATGCAGCCCAGGCTAGGATTTACCTGAAAGGCAAGTGCAGCAAAGAGGAGGCCAAGGACCAGTCGTTGGTAAGGAATGTGGCACACTAACATCTTTAGAGTGGTGAGATAGGACAGACGCACTCTTGCCAGACTATAGAGGGGAGCTGGAGACAAAATCAGAGAGAGGTATTGGTGCCCACTTCCAGAACTAGACTCTTGAACACATTCTACTAAACCTTGACCTCTCCTGTGCTTTACTCTGGCAGTTCGAAACTGACCCCTCTCTAACCCTAATTCTAGTGTTCTGACCCTTGACTCACCCTGCTGCTCCTTCATCCCCAAGAAGAGGACCAGGCAGCAGAGGAAGAACAGCCTGCCTATGACCAGCGCTGAGGTCAGGAAAGCCTTACGCTAGGGAAAGAAACCTCACAGGTAAGCAAAGCTACACAAGCACAAATGATTCCCATGTATGCATTATGCACAAAAACACCTAGGTCTATGGGTAAACAAACAAGACAAATGCACATACTTGAAATGCAAAAACACAAATGGATGCAAGTACATGCACGCACACACACACATGCACACACACATGCACACACACACTAAGAACAGTTAATTACTGTGTAATGTGATATCCCTGGGACTAGGTAAGTTCACTTCCACTGACAAAGAAATTCTGCTAAACTAACATAGTAGAGGAGTGTTATGTCCTTCAGTGTGTGTGTGTCATTGCTGGGTTAGGTTAGTGTTTGTAACTGGAGAGCAGTTACTTGTACCATGCCCTGCTGTGTAACTCATAATGGTAGTACCATGGCCTGTGGTGTGACTCATAGTGGTAGTACCGTGGCCTGTTGTGTAACTGTCTGTGGCGCAGGGGTGTCAAGCTGTTGACAGGCTGCAGCCCTCTCTGTGTTGTATACAGCCACAACCTGACCCTGAATTGCTGAGGCCACCAGCATCGCCAGCAATTCCACACTCATCCCTATCACATAGACAGGGAGAGAAATAGACAGACCAAGGGACTGATGAAGCTGAAAAAAAAACAACAACTAAGAAATGTATGATTTTATCAATTTTTACTGTATTCCATTCATCATTATAAGATGGAATACGAGAGAGAGTGGATGTCAAGCTCTTACTGTAGGCTGTGGTAGATTCTCGGTCTCTCTGGTCTCCACCCAAAAACATGCTCAGCGAAAGATAGGGCACATTAAAACACTGTCAGGAGATAGACACAGAAACCATGGTGATGGTGCAAAAAAAGGGACATGTGATACTGTACTGTGAGTCAATAATTGCACCTTGTAACCATGGACACGCTGACACAGGAAGAGTATGGCACACAGTAACCCTAAAGGAAAGTGGTCATTATCAAGAGGGAGCGATGATAATCCTGCAGAGATCAGGCTACAGAAAGCAGCTAAGTGATTTGTTTGGGATACATACAGTAGTAATGATAAGATAAGTGGTCCTCTGTAGCTCAGTTGGTAGAGCATGGCTTTTGCAACGCCAGAATAATGGTCTCGATTCCCAGGCCCATGTGTGAAAAATGTATGCACACATGACTAAATCACTTTCGATAAATGTGTCTGCGGGTTTAGCCGGGGTAGGCCATCATTGTAAATAAAAATTTGTTCTTAACTGACTTGCCTAGTTAAATAAAGGTTAAATAATTGTTTTATTTTATTTTTGTATATATATTATTTTACAGAAATGGAGCAAGGCAAGCAAGGGTTGAGGATGTAGACTAGAGGATTAAGACTTGGAGATGGGGCTGAGTGGTCATACTGTATGTGAAGAAAGAGAAGAACAGCCTTGATGTTAACAGGTTGAAATGTCTCATCCAGCGGATGAAATTGTAGATCTTACAGTCATGAGGGTCTCAAACAGGCAGCTTGCTGTGAGGTACCAGGGAACACTGAAGGCTTGAGACATGGAGCCTTGGGGCATGAACCACAGCAGGACATAGGAGAGGACCCCAAAAGGCATAGCGAGAACCACCCTGAAAAACACAAAAATACAGAAAGGGATGCTCTGAGAAGGACAGCAAGAATGGATTGCACTGGCCAAAATCAATTTAAAAATGGAAGAGGTATTATTGAGATCCACTGACCATGGCATGAGTTTGCCAATGGGTGTCAAGCTACTGCGGCTCACCAAGTACCCCACCAGTGGGTCTGTTACAGCATCCCAGGCCCGACTCACAAACAGGATCAGAGAAACATAGAAGGCCTCGATCTGCAAAAGAGCAAGGTACAGACGGGACTCAGACACCCCTCAGACCCTGGTTCTTCTCTAGGTTTCTTCCTAGGTTCCTGCCTTTCTAAGGAGTTTTTCCTATCCACCGTGTTTCTACATCTGCATTGCTTGTCGTTTGGGCTTTTAGGCTGCAGATGTAAAAAGGGCTTTATAAATAAATGTGATTGATTTGATTGAGACAGAGATCAGCCTAGAGAGGTTACACAGACAGACATGAGACACTGGACTGGACTGGACTGGAGGGACGGACAGACTGGACTGACAGACAGACAGACAGACAGACAGACAGACAGACAATGAGTAACATTACTGACCTGTACAACATTTAGCAGGAAAATATGTAAGGAGAAGCCAATGGCAGCAGTAGTAATCTGATATGGCACACCTCCCCCGGCATAGCACAGCTTCCTGGACAGAGGAATCCCTGCCCGACGCTACAGTGATCGGATATATTACAAAGACACATACAAATTGGTCAGACATGCTTGAGAGAGAGCGCGAGAGATTGTTATTAAATTACTCTTCAAGGTCTGTAGTTGATCTGTCAAAGTATGGAAGCAGCCCATCCTTTGGAATTAGGACTCTCCCATGGTTACAGTCCACTCCAGATCACCATTTACTCCTCGACGGGGTAAAACTTCAACATCTTTCTCTACTTCTGACTAGACATTTACATCATTTACATTTAAGTCATTTGGCAGTAAACAAACTACGAGTATCTGGTAACAATGAACACATGCACACACATTCGTGCTGTGCGTGCACACGTCTTAATCCCTTGTGACATTGGACTCCTACCGAACAACCCTGGCCCTTTGAAAGTGAGAAACTCCTGTCGCGGTCTATTTCAGCCCTGTGAACCCACCCATTAAAGTACTACATTGTTTTAACACAAACAGGTGTTAAAACCCCTGTAAATTGAAGCCTTTAGATCGCAATATCTATTGTTTTAAGATGGTCATAAAATGTATCATTTACGATTTTGAAAGGTTACAGTACCGTTCAAAAGTTTGGGGTCACTTAGAAATGCCCTTGTTTTTGAAAGAAAACCAAGTTTTTTTGTCCATTGAATAACATAAAATGTATCAGAAATGGTCATTAAAATGTAAATGACTATTGTAGCTGGAATTCTGATTTCTTTTTGAATATTTTGGGCAACCATCACTCCTGTGTTCCAATAGGTATAAAAGTTTATCATTTTGCTAATTGATCATTAGAAAACCCTTTTACCGTTCAACTGAAAAGTTTGGGGTCACTTAGAAATGCCCTTGTTTTTGAAAGAAAACCAAGTTTTTTTGTCCATTGAATAACATAAAATTTATCAGAAATACAGTGTAGACATTGAAGAGTGAAGAGGCGACTCCGGGATGCTGGCCTTCTTGGCAGAGTTCCTCTGTCCAGTGTCTGTGTTCTTTTTCCCATCTTAATCTTTTCTTTTTATTGGCCAGTCTGAGATATGGCTTTTTCTTTGAAACTCTGCTTAGAAGGCAAGCATCTCAGAGTCGCCTCTTCACTGTTGACGTTGAAACCGTTGAGGAAGTACAGTTCCCGCTCAGCCCAGTCAAAACTGTTCGCTGCTCTGGCCCCCAATGGTGGAACAAACTCCCTCACGACGCCAGGACAGCGGAGTCAATCACCACCTTCCGGAGACACCTGAAACCCCACCTCTTCAAGGAATACCTAGGATGATGGCCTAATCCGTTCCCCCCCCTTAATGATTTAGATGCACTATTTAAAGTGGCTGTTCCACTGGATGTCAGAAGGTGAATTCACCTATTTGTAAGTCGCTCTGGATAAGAGCGTCTGCTAAATGACTTAAATGTAAATGTTTTGCGGGTACATAAACTGAAATTAGGTGCCATTTATTGGTAGCTAAAATTTGAACAGTTCGCCTAATTTCAGTTTGTTACAAAACAAGCAAGTAAAGTGTAAATAACGATTGTATTATCTAAACCGCTGTGAAATATATTTCCCATAACAATTTTTTTTCAACTGTTTGAAGCTGGTGTATAAAACCGAAAGTAAAAAAGGTAAAAAGTAAACATAAAAACAGGAAGTGTAAAAATTGTGCATATAGAACAGATCTTCTTAGACTTGCTTTCAATGAAAATGGCAGATCTATAAAACTCACATTTCTATGTGAATTTTGTTGGGTGAATTTTTGTACATATTTTTAAATATTTTTTTGTTTAGCTCACAGTCCATTGCAAGAAGAAGATAGAGAAGGAATGAAATGCTTTTGAAAAATATATTAATTGTTTCTCACTATAGATCATGAAATGCTCATGTTCAAATGGAGTAAAAACAGCATGGTGGGTGTAGCGGCTACTGTAGCCTACGGGTATGATACACTACCACAGGATGCCGTGCGGTGAAACACCACTTCCCATTCATTTCAATGGAAGGAAAGCTGTGAGAAGTGGAGAGTGCGGGCAACCTATGGCGGTGCGAAGGTGGTGTGGGAGGTGATGAGAAAGATAAGCTTTTCCCAAGTTTATGCAAATCACCAGCGGTGACCACTGGGCAATGTCCAATCATATCGAGTTGTTCCCATGACAAATTTGACGCTATGCACCCCCAAGGCTGGAAACCTTCTTTAGCAAAGATGCCTGACAAAAATACTATAATGGAAGCAAATGTAAGTGATTATAACATCATAACGAATCATGCAAAAAAAAAAGATAGTTAATATAGAGACAAACTATTATGCATATTTTTTTATCATAAAGTTAATTTACAAAAATCACGATTTAGCAAGCTAGCTGACGAGCTAACATTAGCAGACTATCTTTATGGGCGTTGGGAGTATGAAATCTGGTTGTTTAATGTTTTAGAGACTCCTGAAACAACCAGGAAACCAGGCTGTCATCTTGTGAAACAGTGGATGTAAAGAATCTAGCTAGCTAAAGCATTTACTGCAAATTGAATGTACAATTTTGTAAGCTTGCCTTGCTGATACAGTGGGGAAGTGTACCTATGATAAGAATTACAGACCTCTACATGCTTTGTAAGTAGGAAAACCTGCAAAATCGGCAGTGATTCAAATACTTGTTCTCCCCACTGTATATGCCATGCAATGCAGATAGATTAGTAATGTAGCTAGCTATGTTCTTGCTTATTGTGCAGTGGAGGATAAACATACTTGTAGGCCTATAGATGTGCGGCTATCTAGCCAATCTGTGTATGAACCCAAAAGTTTGGTATACATATTAGTTCAGAACCTAGCTATGAACCTCAGCTATCATAGCCAGTTGTATCAACTTCAAAACACTCTAAATTACATTAATGAAGCCTATGAATTGAGTAGAATATAATAGAACTATGTGCCAAGGATGCAAGTTGTATATACATGTAGTTATTACCATGCATGAGATCCCCACATTGTTAATATATTCACTGATCATGTACTCTACCTTGGCAAATAAAGGTGCAGTTCAGGTATAAATGTCTTTGATTATTTTTCAGTCATATCCAATACCAGGAGTATCAAATTCCAGTCTTTGAATGATGCTTTGTCTGCATGTATTACAATTATACAGTGTTTACCAATCTTGGTCCAGGGACATCAATGGTTACACATTGTAACTAATAGACTAGAAACAGGATTTAAAATGCTGATTTGTAATTCATATATACAGAAATATATTATTTTTTAAACAGTACACTACACTTCCTATGCATCATGTAAATACTCTAAAACCAGTTAATCTCAATATCTAATGATCTTCATCTGCATTGATCTGATAAACACAGGATAGGTGTAGTATTTCATCAAATGAGAGACTTAATTTCAACCAGTAGAGAATGTGAAACGCTTTATTGAAAGAAGTTCATTATCCAAGTGTTATAAGTACACGCATTATAAATATTATAATTGTCATATTATAAATACAAGTTCAATCTGTACTTCAATGCACATTTGTTGTGCATTATAAAAACAGGAAGAAAGAGGTGGTGAGAGAGGTGTAAAAGACAGGGAAAGAGGTAAGAACTTAGGAGCAGGGAAGGGAGAAAATGATTAATGAATAACAGTGCTACCCAAATATTCTCTCAGTTTATCACAATCTCTAGTCGACCCAAAGGTTATCTTAAAAGTGGGTGAGGTGGCAATGATGGGACTGGGGGTTGGCATCCTCTCTCACATCAAAACATACAGTGCCTTGCGAAAGTATTCGGCCCCCTTGAACTTTGCGACCTTTTGCCACATTTCAGGCTTCAAACATAAAGATATAAAACTGTATTTTTTTGTGAAGAATCACCAACAAGTGGGACACAATCATGAAGTGGAACGACATTTATTGGATATTTCAAACTTTTTGAACAAATCAAAAACTGGAAAATTGGGAGTGCAAAATTATTCAGCCCCTTTACTTTCAGTGCAGCAAACTCTCTCCAGAAGTTCAGTGAGGATCTCTGAATGATCCAATGTTGACCTAAATGACTAATGATGATAAATACAATCCACCTGTGTGTAATCAAGTCTCCGTATAAATGCACCTGCACTGTGATAGTCTCAGAGGTCCATTAAAAGCGCAGAGATCATCATGAAGAACAAGGAACACACCAGGCAGGTCCGAGATACTGTTGTGAAGAAGTTTAAAGCCGGATTTGGATACAAAAAGATTTCCCAAGCTTTAAACATCCCAAGGAGCACTGTGCAAGCGATAATATTGAAATGGAAGGAGTATCAGACCACTGCAAATCTACCAAGACCTGGCCGTTCCTCTAAACTTTCAGCTCATACAAGAAGACTGATCAGAGATGCAGCCAAGAGGCCTATGATCACCCTGGATGAACTGCAGAGATCTACAGCTGAGGTGGGAGACTCTGTCCATAGGACAACAATCAGTCGTATATTGCACAAATCTGGCCTTTATGGAAGAGTGGCAAGAAGAAAGCCATTTCTTAAAGATATCCATAAAAAGTGTTGTTTAAAGTTTGCCACAAGCCACCTGGGAGACACACCAAACATGTGGAAGAAGGTGCTCTGGTCAGATGAAACCAAAATTGAACTTTTTGGCAACAATGCAAAACGTTATGTTTGGCGTAAAAGCAACACAGCTCATCACCCTGAACACACCATCCCCACTGTCAAACATGGTGGTGGCGGCATCATGGTTTGGGCCTGCTTTTCTTCAGCAGGGACAGGGAAGATGGTTAAAATATCCAATAAATGTCGTTCAACTTCATGATTGTGTCCCACTTGTTGTTGATTCTTCACAAAAAAATACAGTTTTATATCTTTATGTTTGAAGCCTGAAATGTGGCAAAAGGTCGCAAAGTTCAAGGGGGCCGAATACTTTCGCAAGGCACTGTATCTGCGGACGACAGATGTAAAGAGAGATAGAAAAAATTACAAACATGGCTCAAACATGCTAACATTGTTAGTCATCATAATAATCAGGAGGTGAAATGCAAAACTGACCTTGATTCATTAACTCTGGGACTACTGCATCTCTATCTGTATTTCAATGTAAAGCATCTCTTTAATAATACTTCCTGTTGACCTGAACAAGTGACCTCTCACCTCTGATCATGCTGTGCCCTCTATGTAGCCAGTTCAGATGCGGGAGGGGTTCATCGACACAGCTGATATAACCTAGAATATTTAGGGAGAAGATGAGAGAGGGATGAAGTGAAGGAGAGAGACTTATTGAGAAAATAATGTAGTTAAAGAGACAGCGTTCAACAGGAATCTGTGTGTGTGGGCACACTAAGTGGCTGCAGAGTACTTCATGCTGAAAAACATGAACGGACACACAGGCACAAACAATATAGCGTAGTTATAGAAATAATGAAGTGTCTTACTATTCTCCATGGTTGGCCATCTTGCCTATTCTTTGAAGGGGATAGGAGCCATAGTTCTACACCTGAGCCTGCTTACTGCACAACAATCCACCAATCAGATTGATACGACACACGACAGAGATGGCCGCCTCGCTTCGCGTTCCTAGGAAACTATGCATTTTTTAGTTTTTTACGTGTTATTTCTTACATTAGTACCCCAGGTCATCTTAGGTTTCATTACATACAGTCGAGAAGAACTACTGAATATAAGATCAGCGTCAACTCACCATCAGTATGACCAAGAATATGACTTTTCGAAGTGGATCCTGTGTTCTGCCTTTCAACCAGGACAATGGAATGGATCCCAGCCGGCGACCCAAAAAAACGACTTCGTAAAAGAGGGAAACGAGGCGGTCTTCTGGTCAGACTATGGAGACGGGCACATCGTGCCCCACTCCCTAGCATTCTTC
Organism: Oncorhynchus masou masou; assembly: GCF_036934945.1. NCBI lineage: Eukaryota > Metazoa > Chordata > Actinopteri > Salmoniformes > Salmonidae > Oncorhynchus > Oncorhynchus masou. Next base: position 21,637,524 of record NC_088229.1, read on the forward strand.
TCGCCAATGTCCAGTCTCTTGACAACAAGGTTGATGAAATCCGAGCAGGGGTAGCATTCCAGAGGGACATCAGAGACTGTAAAGTTCTTTGCTTCACGGAAACATGGCTCACTGGAGAGACGCTTTCGGAGGCGGTGCAGCCAGCGGGTTTCTCCACGCATCGTGCCGACAGAAACAAACACCTTTCTGGTAAGAAGAGGGGCGGGGGGCGCATGCCTTATGGCTAACGAGACGTGGTGTGATCACAGAAACATACAGGATCTCAAATCCTTCTGTTCACCTGATTTAGAATTCCTCACAATCAAATGTAGACCGCATTATCTACCAAGAGAATTCTCTTCGATTATAATCACAGCCGTATATATTCCCCCCAAGCAGACACATCGATGGCTCTGAACAAACTTTATTTGACTCTTTGCAAACTGGAATCCATACATCCTGAGGCTGCATTCATTGTAGCTGGGGATTTTAACAAGGCTAATCTGAAAACAAGACTCCCTAAAATGTATCAGCATATCGACTGCGCCACCAGGGCTGGCAAAACCTTGGATTATTGTTATTCGAACTTCCGCAACGCATATAAGGCCCTGCCCCGCCCCCCTTTCGGAAAAGCTGACCACGACTCCATTTTGCTGATCCCTGCCTACAGACAGAAACTAAAACAAGAAGCTCCCACGCTGAGGTCTGTCCAACGCTGGTCTGACCAAGCTGATTCCACACTCCAAGACTGCTTCCATCATGTGGACTGGGACATGTTTCGTATTGCGTCAGGCAACAACATTGACGAATACGCTGATTCGGTGTGCGAGTTCATTAGAACGTGCGTTGAAGATGTCGTTCCCATAGCAACGATTAAAACATTCCCTAACCAGAAACCGTGGATTGATGGCAGCATTCGCGTGAAACTGAAAGCGCGAACCACTGCTTTTAATCAGGGCAAGGTGACTGGTAATATGACTGAATACAAACAGTGCAGCTATTCCCTCCATAAGGCTATCAAACAAGCTAAGCGTCAGTATAGAGACAAAGTAGAATCTCAATTCAACGGCTCAGACACAAGAGGTATGTGGCAGGGTCTACAGTCAATCACGGACTACAGGAAGAAATCCAGCCCAGTCACGGACCAGGATGTCTTGCTCCCAGGCAGACTAAATAACTTTTGTGCCCGCTTTGAGGACAATACAGTGCCACTGACACGGCCTGCAACGGAAACATGCGGTCTCTCCTTCACTGCAGCCGAGGTGAGTAAAACATTTAAACGTGTTAACCCTCGCAAGGCTGCAGGCCCAGACGGCATCCCCAGCCGCGCCCTCAGAGCATGCGCAGACCAGCTGGCTGGTGTGTTTACGGACATATTCAATCAATCCCTATACCAGTCTGCTGTTCCCACATGCTTCAAGAGGGCCACCATTGTTCCTGTTCCCAAGAAAGCCAAGGTAACTGAGCTAAACGACTACCGCCCCGTAGCACTCACTTCCGTCATCATGAAGTGCTTTGAGAGACTAGTCAAGGACCATATCACCTCCACCCTACCTGACACCCTAGACCCACTCCAATTTGCTTACCGCCCAAATAGGTCCACAGATGACGCAATCTCAACCACACTGCACACTGCCCTAACCCATCTGGACAAGAGGAATACCTATATGAGAATGCTGTTCATCGACTACAGCTCGGCATTCAACACCATAGTACCCTCCAAGCTCGTCATCAAGCTCGAGACCCTGGTTCTCGACCCCGCCCTGTGCAACTGGGTACTGGACTTCCTGACGGGCCGCCCCCAGGTGGTGAGGGTAGGCAACAACATCTCCACCTCGCTGATCCTCAACACTGGGGCCCCACAAGGGTGCATTCTGAGCCCTCTCCTGTACTCCCTGTTCACCCACGACTGCGCGGCAACGCACGCCTCCAACTCAATTATCAAGTTTGTGGACGACACAACAGTGGTAGGCTTGATTACCAACAACGACGAGACGGCCTACAGGGAGGAGGTGAGGGCCCTCGGAGTGTGGTGTCAGGACAATAACCTCACACTCAACGTCAACAAAACTAAGGAGATGATTGTGGACTTCAGGAAACAGCAGAGGGTACACCCCCTATCCACATCGATGGAACAGTAGTGGAGAGGGTAGTAAGTTTTAAGTTCCTCGGCATACACATCACAGACAAACTGAATTGGTCCACTCACACAGACAGCATCGTGAAGAAGGCGCAGCAGCGCCTCTTCAACCTCAGGAGGCTGAAGAAATTCGGCTTGTCACCAAAAGCACTCACCAACTTCTACAGATGCACAATCGAGAGCATCCTGGCGGGCTGTATCACCGCCTGGTACGGCAACTGCTCCGCCCACAACCGTAAGGCTCTCCAGAGGGTAGTGAGGTCTGCACAACGTATCACCGGGGACAAACTACCTGCCCTCCAGGACACCTACACCACCCGATGTTACAGGAAGGCCATAAAGATCATCAAGGACAACACCCACCCGAGCCACTGCCTGTTCACCCCGCTATCATCCAAAAGGCGAGGTCAGTACAGGTGCATCAAAGCTGGGACCGAGAGACTGAAAAACAGCTTCTATCTCAAGGCCATCAGACTGTTAAACAGCAACCACTAACATTGAGTGGCTGCTGCCAACACACTGACTCAACTCCAGCCACTTTAATAATGGGAATTGATGGGAAAGGATGTAAAATGTATCACTAGCCACTTTAAACAATGCTACCTAATATAATGTTTACATACCCTACATTATTCATCTTATATGTATACGTATATACTGTACTCTATCATCTACTGCATCCTTATGTAATACATGTATCACTAGCCACTTTAACTATGCCACTTTGTTTACATACTCATCTCATATGTATATACTGTACTCGATACCATCTACTGTATCTTGCCTATGCTGCTCTGCACCATCACTCATTCATATCTTTATGTACATATTCTTTATCCCCTTACACTGTGTATAAGAAATTAGTTTTGGAATTGTTAGTTAGATTACTTGTTGGTTATTACTGCATTGTCAGAACTGGAAGCACAGCATTTCGCTACACTCGCATTAACATCTGCTAACCATGTGTATGTGACAAATAAAATTTGATTTGATTTTGAGTCTGTAGGTGTGGGTTAAAGTGTCTAATTGTTCTACATTTTTTCAACATGGGTCATTTAAAATAGCCTGTTTTTCTACAGACATCACACCCTTACCTAAACAGCACCCTCATCTGAGAAGTAAAAATCAAAGGGAGAGAAACTGGACATTTAATAACTGCAGTTGGCACAGTTAAGTAAATGGAAGAATACTCTTATTGCAATGTGAATGGCTCTTAAAAGAGCCTTTCATTGTGCATAGTGTAGTCTACGGTGATGCCAGGGAACAGCACCCTCTTCGAAGAAGTGGGAGGTGAAGATCTCCTGCACACGGATCGCCTCTCTTGCTGCACAAGCTGCAGATCCATTCCTGGTCCTCGTGTCCATCCTCATGAAGTTATGTAGGACAGAGGTAGCCTTCACACACCTGAATTCCTCCAGGAGATGTTTGTGGACTACAGGAAAAGGAGCACTGAGCATGTCCCCATTCTCATCGACGGGGCTGTAGTGGAGCAGGTTGAGAGCTTCAAATTCCTTGGTGTCCACATCAACTAGATTGGTCCAAACACACCAAGACAGTCGTAAAGAGGGCACGACAAAGCCTATTCCCCCTCAGGAAACTAAAAAGATTTGGCATGTGTCCTGAGATCCTCAAAAGGTTCTACAGCTGCAACATCGAGAGCATCCTGACCGATTGCATCACTGCCTGGTACGGCAATTGCTCGGCCTCCGACCGCAAGGCACTTCAGAGGGTAGTGCGTACGGCCCAGTACATCACTGGGGCAAAGCTACCTGCCATCCAGGACCTCTACACCAGGCGGTGTCAGAGGAAGGCCCTAAAAATTGTCAAAGACCCCAGCCACACCAGTCATAGACTGTTCTCTCTACTACCGCATGGCAAGCGGTACCGGAGTGCCAAGTCTCGGACAAAAAGGCTTCTCAACAGTTTTTACCCCCAAGCCATAAGACTCCTGAACAGGTAACCAATGGTAACCAACCAATACATTCACATACATACTACCTAAATTGGCCCGACCAACCAGTGCTCCCGCACATTGGCTAACCGGGCTATCTGCATTGTGTCCCACCACCCACCAACCCCTCTTTTTACTCTTCTGCTACTCTCTGTTCATCATATGCACAGTCACTTTAAAGATACATACATGTACATACTACCTCAATAAGCCTGACTAACAGGAGTCTGTATTCAGCCTTGCTACTCTTTTTTTCAAATGTCTTTCTACTGTTGTTTTATCTCTTTACTTACCTACACACACACACACACCTTTTTTTGGCACCATTGGTTAGAGCCTGTAAGTAAGCATTATACTGTAAGGTTTACACGTGTTGTGTATTTGTTACTGTTGATTTGAGGAGGCATTCCCAGATGGCCTTGATTACCAAACCTTGCAGTGCCCTACACGTTAACTGTAGGAAATCGTTTTGAAGGAATCTCCAGTTACAAGGTATCTGTAGGAATATGGAATACACTGTAATTATTAGACTTTTATATCACCAGGTCATTGTGGATTACAAAAGTATAATATCACTGATTTAAAAGATAACTAGGCATGTCAGTTATGAACAAATTCTTATTTTCAATGAAGACTTAGGAACAGTGGGTTAATTTAAAACTGCCTTATTCAGGAGCAGAACGACAGATTTTTACCTTGTCAGCTCAGTGATTCGATCTTGCAACCTTTCGGTTACTAGTTCAATGCTCTAACCACTAGGCTACCTTCCGCCCCAGGTAACAAATCATGATAACATTGGTTTGATAGATGCAAGGGCACACATATAGGCATGTGTAGCATGTGACAAAAACAGGATCATCTCACGGACAGCATCACAAATTAATACATACATACCTTTTGAAGTTGATGATGAGTTGATCATTTGAAATCAGCTGTGCAGTGCTAAGGCAAAAACAAAAATGTGCACCTCTTTGAGTCCCCAGGACTAGGACCGAGAACCACTGCTCTTCATTGGGACCTCTTCATATGCAGACAGGCTTTCATAGCTCTCTTTATCTGAGGACAGACTTCATTATAGTCAAATTACACCGAAATGAATATTATGTTACCATTATCTCCGTCCTCACTTCTAGGGACAGTAACAACACAAAAGTACCTGCGCTATCCAGAATAGCCTACTCTCTCACGTTGACAGTTGTGGCTGCTATCCTTTCACCCCCCCGCCCTCCATGGCTGTTATCAAGCTACATACATTTGGAGTTTGTTTTTCACAGTAATAATTACATCAAGATAGCTAGCTAATTTGATGTTAGGTAGCTGGTATGTAATTCACTTCGCCAGCAATCTATACATTATGTGACGATGGCTAGATAGCTAGTGAATCAACTAGCTAGCTCATTTAGCAATTAATTTGAGTTAGCATGCACTGTAGCTATTATAGTTAGCTAATAATGCATCAGTTTAAAAAAAAACATTTTTTTTAAATGTATTTCTTTCTTGAATAGGTTCTCCCAGCCATGTGGACAATTGGAAACAGGGAAGCAAAGTTTGTTTGTCACCAGAGAGTTTTAGAGCATATTACTATTGAACTATTTACCATTTAATAACCAAACCTTCATACAAACTTACTATGATGAAATCTTCACCCACAATCGAACCTGCTGCCAGCACACCCACAAGCGATTCGGTGGCCTAAACGGCACGCGCAATTTACCGCTTGCTATTGAACATGCCCGTGAAACTTCAAAAATGGTACTGGGCTTCCATGACCTCATGTTGATCTTTACCGTAACTTCAACCATCAGTCCCAATCCTTTCCCAGCTACGCCAGTTTCCACAAGATGACACGGCCACAAAGTCAAAATTGCCTACAAAAATCTCCTTTTGTTCTTAATTTAAGTTTAGGGTTAGGTTGAAGGTTAGGTTAAAAAAAATCTAATTATGAAGATAATGTTTTTTTTTTCCATTACTATTTCCCCCTAACCCTCCCCTCATTTGAGTAAACTAATGGGGACAACAAGACTTAGCCTTCTACTTCCAGCTTATACATACTATATACACATTTTACGGACACAGTATATTTTACATTAGTTATCTTTTGTTTGTTTTTAGTCCCATCCTTCAGCGACCCCCAACTATCTCTGATGACCATCCAGTTGACTGTGCTGTGATGTTTCACAAAAGTTCTGAACCTACAGTGCATTTGGAAAGTATTCAGACCCATTCCCTTTTCCACACTTTGTTACAACCTTATTCTAAAATTGATTAAATAATCTACACACAATACCCCATAATGACAAAGCAAAAACAGGTTCTTACAATTTTTTGCAAATGTATAAAAAAACATGAATAGCTTATTTAAATAAGTATACAGACCCTTTGCTAAGAGACTCGAAATGGAGCTTGGCAGTCAGGCCAAAGAGGCGCATCCTGCTTGAGATGTTTCTACAACTTGATTAGAGTCCACCTGTGGTAAATTCAATTGATTGGGCATGATTTGGAAAGGCACACACCTGTCTATATAAGGTCCCACAGTTGACAGTGCATGTCAGAGCAAAAACCAAGCGATGAGGTCGAAGGAATTGACCATAGAGATAGGATTGCGTTGAGGCACAGATCTGGGGAAGGGAAACAAAACATTTCTGCAGCATTGAAGGTCCCCAAGAACAGTGGCCTTCATCATTTTTAAATGGAAGAAGTTTGGAACCACAAAGACTCTTCCTAGAGCTGGCAGCCTAGACAAACTGAGCAATCAGGGAGGTGACCAAGAACCCGATGGTCACTTTGACAGAGCTCCAGAGTTCCTCTGTGGAAATGGGAGAACCTTCCAGAAGGACAACCATCTCTGCAGCACTCCACCAATCAGGCCTTTATGGCAGAGTGGCCAGATGGAAGCCACTCCTCAATAAAAGCACATGACAGCTGCTTGGAGTATGCCAAAAAGGCACCTAAAGGACTCTCAGACCATGAGAAACAAGATTCTCTGGTCTGATGAAATCAAAATGGAACTCTTTGGCCTAAATGCCAAGTCTGGAGGAAACCTGGCACCATCCCTATGGTGAAGCATGGTGGTGGCAGCATGGTGGAGACTAGTCAAGATCGAGAGAAAGATAAACGGAGTAAAGTGCAGAGAGATTCTTGACGAAAACCTGCTCCAGAGCACACAGGACCTCAGACTGGGGCGAAGGTTCACCTTCCAACAGGACAACGACCCTAAGAGCACAGCCCAGACAACGCAGGAGTGGCTTCGGGACATGTCTCTGAATGTCCTTGAGTGGTCAAGCAGAAGGCCAGACTTGAACATCTCTGGAGAGACCTGAAAATAGCTGTGCAGCTATGCTCCCCATACAACCTGACAGAACTTCAGGATTTTCAGAGGAGAATGGAAGAACTCCCCAAATACAGGTGGGCCAAGATTGTAGCGTCATACCCAAGAAGACTCAAGGCTGTAATCGCTGCAAAAGGTGCTTCAACAAAGTACTGAGTAAAGAGTGAAAACTTTTGTAAATGTAACATTAACCTGTTTTTGCTTTGTCACTATAGGTTACTGTGTGTAGATTGAGGAACGTTTTATTTAATTCATTTTAAAATAAGGCTATAAAGGACTTCCGGGTGGCGCAGTGGTCTAGGGCACTGCATCGCAGCGCTAGCTCATCGTGCACTAGCGACTCCTGTGGCGCAGTGCATGCTGACCAGGTCGCTAGGGGCACGATGTTTCCTCCGACGCATTGGGTTGGATGCGCACTGTGTTAAGAAGCAGTGCGGCTTAGTTGGGTTGTGTTTCAGAGGACGCATGGCTTTCGATCTTCGTCTCTCCCGAGCCCGTACGGGAGTTTTAGCAATGAGACAAGATAGTGTTTACTAAAAAAACAATTGGACACCACGAAATTTGGGAGAAAAGGGGGTAAAAAAATGGCTGTAACATAACAAAATGTGGGAAAAGTGAAAGGTCTGACTACATTCCAAATGAGATTACATACAGTCCCTGTCGTAGGTCAGTTAGGATCACCACTTTATTTTAAGAATGTCTAACGTCAGATAGTAGAGTGATTTATTTCAGCTTTGATTTTCTATCGGATTGAGGTCAGGGCTTTGTGATTGCCACTCCAATACCTTGACTTTGTTGTCCTTAAGCCATTTTGCCACCTCTTTGGTGTGCTTGGGGTCATTGTTCATTTGGAAGACCCATTTATGACCAAGCTTCAACTTCCTGACTGATGTCTTGAGATGTTGCTTCAATATATCCACATACTTTTCCTACCTCATGATGCCATCTATTTTGTGAATTGCACCAGTCCCTCCTGCAGCAAAGCACCCCCACAACATGATGCTGCCACCCCGTGCTTCCCAGTTTGGGATGGTGTTCTTCGGCTTGCAAGCCTCCCCCTTTTTCCTGCAAACATAACAATGGTCATTATGGCCAAACAGTTCTATTTTTGTTTCATCAGACCAGAGGACATTTCTCCAAAAAGTACAATCTTTGTCCCCATGTGCAGTTGCAAACCGTAGTCTGGCTTTTTTATGGTGGTTTTGGAGCAGTGGCTTCTTCCTTGCTGAGTGGCCTTACAGGTTATGTTGATATAAGACTCGTTTTACTGTGGATATAGATACTTTCGTACCCGTTTCCTCCAGCATCTTCACAAGGTCCTTTGCTGTTGTTCTGGGATTGATTTGCACTTTTGTCACCAAAGTATGTCTCTAGGAGACAGAACGCATCTCCATCCTGAGCGGCATGAAGGCTGCGTGGTCCCATGGTGTTTATACTTGCGTACTATTGTTTGTATAGATGAACATGGTACCTTTCAGGCGTTTGGAAATTGCTCCCAAGGATGAATCATACTTGTGGAGGTCTACAATATTCTTCTGTGGTCTTGGCTGATTTCTTTTGATTTTCCCATGATGTCAAGCAAAGAGGCACTGAGTTTGAAGGTAGGCCTTGAAATACATCTACAGGTACACCTCCAATTGACTCAAATGATGTCAATTAGCCTATTTAAAGTCATGACATCATTTTCTGGAATTTTCCAAGCAGATTAAAGGCACAGTCAACTTAGTGTATGTAAACTTCTGACCCGCTGGAATTGTGATACTATAGTTTGTTAACAAGACATTTGTGGAGTGATTGAAAAACAAGTTTTAATGACTCCAACCTAAGTACATTTACATTTAAGTCATTTGGCAGACGCTCTTATCCAGAGCGACTTACAAATTGGTGAATTCACCTTATGACATCCAGTGGAACAGCCACTTTACAATAGTGCATCTAAATCATTTAAGGGGGGGGGGTGAGAAGGATTACTTTATCCTATCCTAGGTATTCCTTAAAGAGGTGGGGTTTCAGGTGTCTCCGGAAGGTGGTGATTGACTCCGCTGTCCTGGCATCGTGAGGGAGTTTGTTCCACCATTGGGGGGCCAGAGCAGCGAACAGTTTTGACTGGGCTGAGCGGGAAAGTGTATGTAATCTTCTGACTTCAACTGTAGATGTGTGAAGGTTAGTGTTTTCTCTGTAGGGAAGGTAATTATCCATCATGTTTGACATTCCTGGATGTGTGTAAACTTTAAAAAATGTTATGTTCTCTTTTTTTATACACAAACAGTCATGGTGTGCACAAATAAAACATCACAAATCGCGCAGCAAAAGTTACATTCCTCCACAAATAATCCCCAATCAATACTTTAAATTGACTGAACGGCACCAGAACATCAATATTAAATGTATTCAGAATTTTGTTCCAGCAGTACGGTGTATTAAAACTAAAAGAAGATTTACCTAGTTTGGTGGAAACCCTAGGAACCTTGAGTGTAAACCAATCCTGTGAACTATTTGGTAACTCGGTGGTTATACTAAAACAGAAAAAATAGATAAGACGGAAGTTTATCAAGTAGGACCCTTCAAACAAAAAGGGACTAATGTAGAGACCTACGGGTCTTTTGTGAAGTCCAGCCAACCTTTTGATACATGATACAGTAATGAGTATCAACTGTCGCCTGTAACAAAACAAAGGGCACTATGATATTGGCATCCAAAGGTTTAAGAGTAGTAGCAGCTGCACTTATAAAACGGTTGACTGACAAATCTGCGTCTTACTGTTAAAAGAAAAGCACAATCTGTTTCTGTAGAGAAAAAACACTTTATAATGTTTGCTTCTTAACCAGCTCATCAAAACTCAGCAAAAAAATATATGTCCTCTCACTGTCAACTGCGTTTATTTTCAGCAAACATGTGTAAATGTTTGTATGAACATAACAAGATTCAACAACTGAGACATAAACTGAACAAGTTCCACAGACATTTGACAAACAGGGGATGGCCCTAGGCCTCACCCAACAGGTCCCAGACGTGCTCAATGGGATTGAGATCCGGGTTCTTCGCTGGCCATGGCAGAACACTGACATTCCTGTCTTGCAGGAAATCACGCACAGAACGAGCAGTATGGCTGGTGGCATTGTCATGCTGGAGGGTCATGTCAGGATGAGCCTGCAGGAAGGGTGCCACATGAGGGAGGAGGATGTCTTCCCTGTAATGCACAGCGTTGAGATTGCCTGCAATGACAACAAGCTCAGTCCGATGATGCTGTGACACACCGCCCCAGACCATGACGCACCTCCAAATCGATCCTGCTCCAGAGTACAGGCCTTGGTATAACGCTCATTCCTTCAATGATAAACGCGAATCCAACCATCACCCCTGGAGAGACAAAACTGCGACTCGTCAGTGAAGAGCACTTTTTGCCAGTCCTGTCTGGTCCAGCGTCGGTGGGTTGGTGCCCATAGGCAACGTTGTTGCCAGTGATGTCTGGTAAGGACCTGCCTTACAACAGGCCTACAAGCCCTCAGTCCAGCCTCTCTCAGCCTATTGCAGACAGTGTAAGCACTGATGGAGGGATTGTGCATTCCTGGTGTAACTCGAGCAGTTATTGTTGCCATCCTGTACCTGTCCCGCAGGTGTGATGTTCGGATGTACCGATCCTGTGCAGGTGTTGTTACATGTGGTCTGCCACTATGAGGATGATCAGCTGTCCGTCCTGTCTCCCTGTAGCGCCATTTTAGGCGTCTCACAGTACGGAAATTGCAATTTATTGCCCTGGCCACATCTGCAGTCCTCATGCCTCCTTGCAGCATGCCTAAGGCACATTCATACAGATGAGCAGGGACCCTGGGCATCTTTCTTTTTGTGTTTTTCAGAGTCAGTAGAAAGGCCTCTTTAGTGTCCTAAGTTTTCATAACTGTGACCTTAATTGCCTATTGTCTGTAAGCTGTTAGTGTCTGAATGACCGTTCCACAGGTGCATGTTCATTAATTGTTTAGGGTTCATTGAACAAGCATGAGAAAAAGTGTTTAAACCCTTTACAATGAAGATCTGTGAAGTTATTTGGATTTTTACGAATTATCTTTGAAAGACAGGGTCCTGAAAAAGGGACGTTTCTTTTTTTCCAGAGTTTAGTATCATCCACATAAACAGATTGACCAATGGTGTTTATATAAACAGTGAAGAGAACAGGTTCCAAAATGGAACCGTGGTACACATTTATGCACTTCAAGAAATTTCAGACTTAGCCTGAGTTCTGAGTTCTTTCACTAAAATAATCATGAAACCATAAACAGGCGTCACAACTTATTCAATAAAATAGCATGATCAACAGTATCAAAAGCTTTGGACAGGTCCACAAACAAGCAGCACATTTCATTTTAGTGTCTGAAGTATTGACAAGATCATTAACAACTGAAGTGATTAGAGTAATACTGTCATGCCCAGGTCTAAACTCTAACTGGTTTACATTCAAAATACATTTCTCAGATAAAAGAGCAAAGTTGTACATTTACCAAGGATTCAAGAATCTCAAAGAGACAAGGAAGCCTTGAAACGGGCTGATAATGATTAAGATCACTAATGTTACTATCCCCACCATTATGGAGTGGCAACACAAGAACAGATTTCTATCATTTTTGATTATTTCCCAATAACAATGTTAAATAAAAAATGTGGGGTATTGAGCCAGCTATGATAGGCGCTGCAGTTTTCCTGAATTTGGCAGGGTTCTTATAATCAGAGAGTGGTTACATAATAATCTATTTGTTTTTTCACAATGGTTCCTCAGTTGCTTAAAAGCTTGCCTACACCTGTGTTCCTGGCCTTGACCCATGCATCATCTATTTTATGAATGACTTAAAGATAGTATCTAAAACATTTGGGCAAGGGAAATGGATTTCACCTCTACCCTGTCTGTCAGCTCTGAACTCATGATAACCCTCAATATTAATATCAGAGTCGAGAATGTCAAGAAAGTTTCAGTCAATACCAGAATGTCTGAATTCATTTGCATAGCCCAGATCCTAATGCAATTCAGTTCAGGAAGTAAGCACCTAATGTTCAGATGCATCAACCCAAGTCTGAAGTCACATGGAAATTCCAACTCAAACAAGCTACTGTATGTTCAATAGGCGGTTGCGGACCCTGTCTGATGGTTGATATTGATTTAGTTGGTTTGGCTAGAAGATTGCATAGAACTAGACCATTAGTCTATCCCTATTAGTAAAGAGGAAGGAGAAGGAATTGGAATGACTTTTCCAAGGTTAGCGTCGTAGGGCCTGAGGCCGCAGCCAATGTCAATATGAGGAACTCTCAGAGTAACCAATGATGGAATGTTATAAACTGACTTACATGGGCTTTGGTTGCTATCGTGCAACAGCCAAAGCCCCCGAGGGGGTTTCAAGTTTATGGAATTCACATTTGAACTTTAAGCACTGGGTGAGCAGACCACAGTGGGCTCCCCTTTTGAGCTAACAATAGCAGATCTAAGAGTGGAATTAAATTGAATGGGTACAAAATTACAACTGACAACTTCCCTGGCAGTATAGACAACAGTACGAAGATAATGCTTAGAGAGGATGGGCGGTATTACCTGAGTGGGGCTTGGTCTGTCTCTGAGTCAATATCTTAACACAGCTTTAAAATGTGACGAGAGAGTCCGGGCTCCTATCGTAGATGGTTTGGGTGGAGTCCATCATCCTTTTGTTTCCAAAAAGTGTAAAAAATTGTCAATAAAAGTTATGCCAACAGAGTGGCAGTAGACTTTAAGCCAGATATGAAGTGCTAAAGCCTGCTGAACCTTTCGCAGTCGCGACTCAGCGATGGGGCCAGATATACTGTAATCGGCTGCCTTTCAGAGCCTTTTAGGGTGTTGATCAGCTCAATAAAATCCTGTTCATTATTTCTGATTCACCATTTTTGATATCATTTGATCCCACATGCACTACAACAGCAGCAGCTCTTGGCTGCTGATGTAGGATAGACAAAATAAATCCTGTGATATCCTTCACCGTAGCCCCCAGGTAGCACAGCAACTAAGATGTGCTTCACCATGGAACTACCAATGATAATGGCTGGAGGAAGGTGAGTAGCCTTGGACGTCAGGCCTTTTCTGAGCCTCCTTGATGACCGATGGGAGATGAGGTACAGAGGATCCACATCATCAATACAAGCGTCATTCACCAAACACTGCTGCTTTGCCCTGGATGAAACGGGTGTTGGTACCAAGTACCATGCAATAAATAATTTGCACAAATGATGTCCAACACTATCAAACTGCATTGACAGACAGTGTCCTTCACTATTAGTCCAGATCAGTCCCTTCCTTTCATTTTCATTAGTTGGTTTATACCGGCAGTCACACTTCTCCTGCTTTTTTCTCTGTACAGGAATTGTGTTTAAAGTGCACCTCCATGTTTTTCTCCCCTGCCTCTATTTACATCAGTCTCTCATGGCCCTACATGTTGGTGCTCCTGGCACTATCCTTGGATGTGCGGATACCATAAAGCCACTTGATAACTCTGGCGTTCCTCTCAATTACTGAGACGCCATAGGGTGCCGGCTCTGCAGCCCCACCTTCCTCTTCACCCTCCTGGCCTGCACACTCTGACCCAGGAGCGCTGGCACTGCGGAACTGTGCAAGGGAGGCGATGTCTGAGCCTGGCCCCTTCAGCACCTGCATCTCTGAAGTGTCCAAACCACACAGGTTGAAGAAGCGCTCCAGCTCAGTACTGGCCCGGGAGTAACGGTCACTCATGTCGGATTTGGAGCGGTTCAGAGAGGGACGTTTCCTGGAGCTGCCGGACGATAGGCAGGTGACCGACGGGGAGGGCGGGAGTACGGGGGGGTTGGCTGGGAGCTGGACGGGGCTAGACGGGGAGGTGGAGGTTGGGGTGCGATTTTGTGGTGGAGGGGCTGGGACAGGTTTAGGAGACGCAGGGCCTGGTGCATAGGTAGTTCGGGGGTGGAAGAGACGCAGAGGTGACATAGTGTTGTGGATCTGGGTGTGTGGATGCAGAGCCATGGGCTGCAATGGGACGCGCATCTGCTGCTGTGCTCTAAGGGGCATCCTCACTGGTGTGGTGTGGTGGGGGATGATGTCCACTCTACGTATGGTCACTGCAGTAGGAGACCATGTAGGACTTAGTGGGCCAGAGGCATTTACCCTAACTTTGACTGGAGTGGACCACTCAGGACAGAGGGTCTGGATACTCTCAGCAGCCCCTGACCCAGCTCCAGCAGAGATTGGAGAGGGACAGGGAGAGTTGGTAGTGGGGCAGTCAGGGGCCTGACTACTCTCCACTGGGTCCATGGTTGGGGAGGTAGGGGGAGTTTCAGCCTCACCCATCCCATTGATCAGGTTACTCAGGTGCTCCAGGTCCAGTGGGGAACTCCTTTGCTGGGTGTAGTCAGGGCGAGGCAGTTGGGCCTTACGGGTGGGCCGCAGGGCGGGTGCAGGGAACATCAGAGGCTTGCGCATGATAGGTGGAGGCACTTTGATTGGCTGTTGCTTAAAGAAGGCCACCTGGTTCTTGACATATTTAGCCTTGTCTACTGCCAGTCTCTCCACTGCACTCTGCCTGGGCTCAGCTGCTTCCAATGTTCTTGGCTGGAGGAGGCGGCGGTTGGGCATGAGAAGGCGGTTGGGTGTTCCAGCAGCAGCAGCCCTCACTGCCACCGGCTGTCTCAGGCCAGGCTGTAGTGTCTCCACAGGCATGCTGGAGGTGGGGTTGGGCGGTAGCACAGGTTGGCTTTTTTGTCCTTGACTCCTGTCTTTATCCTGCTTTTTTTGGCCACCCAAAGTCAAAATTATTCAGATGTCTTCACTCCAGGATCATACTGTCCCCAAAAGCTGACAGGATTTTGTTTGTGGCTGATATGATTCCGTCTTCTTCCAGTTCCCATAAGGATGTCACTTGAAACCTGGTGCCCTAAAGTTCTGGATGTCCAGCAGAAAAAGGAGAAACAGCATCACATCAGATAGCAACTCAGTTAACTGTGTCATCAGAGGAGAGAGACAGCATACAGGCAAGCAATCAATATAAATACCCAGTTACCTCTAAGACAGAGGGAACCCCTCTCTTCCAGATCACTTACCTTCTACAGAGATACTACCCCTATGGCATTGATACTTCAACTCACACAAATCACTTTAAAGTGCTGTGGTTGACTCAGGGATAAGTCAACAGTAATGGCCCCAACCGCTGTACTCACAAAACCCCAGGATGCAGTCAATGACAACACAGCATGTTGAAAACTCACAACAGTGGGTAGAGGGGAACAATGCATGTCACCTTTAAATAAAGATTCCCAGTTGCTAGGGCGTTGTGCTGGGCTTCCTCTAGACTAGTGTTCCCCAACTCCAGTCCTTGAGTGTAACCTACAACACACATTTTTGTTTTAGCCTCGGACAAGCACACCTGATTCAACTTGTCAACTAATCATCAAGTCCTCAGTGAGTTGAATCAGGTGTTTGTCTGGAGCTACAACAAAAATGTGTGCTGTTGGGGGTACTGGAGGACTGGAGTTGGGAAACACCGCTCTAGAGCGCAGACCTCACAATAGATGGCATCAGTATCTCTGAAAGCATACCACTTGATCCACCCCTCTAGAAGTTGACTGTAGTTATCATCAATTCATTTCTGAACATTTGTTTTGCTTAGAACACAAATCATGTATTATTTTTGTCTGCACCAGTAAATGTATGGAAGATCGGTGACCACAACATAAACATTCACTTGGGTCAGACAAATGATTCCATTAATGTATCACTTCTGGGGAGCAAGGCCTACTATTAACTCCTAAAGATGTTCCTATTGTGTGGTGTCATGCGCTGTTGGTAGATAAAGCACAAAGATATGAATGTCAAACCAGTAATCTGTGCTTTATGAAAGTGTTTAAGACCCTGGTCTAATAGTCTGTATCTGACAGACATTCTGAACAACATGTTTCTCATTCCACCTAGAGCCATGCCAATCCCCTACTGAGGTTTGAGCTGTCTCACTACACTCTCTTACCTGCATGTCCTTTATCTCTTCATCTGTGTCGCTCCTCCTCTCCCTCACACACTCCTACTGTGTACACACAGTACAATTTATCAGCCAATGAGGGCAGAGGACATTCTGTTTTATTAGGCTAAGTTCTCAGAATACAGTAATACTGAACACACAGAGGTATGTAAAGTGGTATGTAAAACAAAACGGATCCTTCTCCTTCAACCCAGTGTCAAGTGTCAGCTTCTACTATTTAGGAAGAATATATATATATATATATATATATATATATATATATATAGGTGTATATATATATATAACACTGAAAGGATCTCTCACATATACACACCCAAGGCTTGTAGATGGTTGGCCTTAATTCCAAATAAGGCGTTGGTTACTTGGACACACACATACCTTTAGAATGGAAGTCAAATCTTACAGGTCCCCAACAGAACTCTAGGCCTCTCCACAGCTCAGCACGCCCCAGAGGATACAAACTGCAGAATTCTACTGCAGAGACAGAATGGAAGGGAGCAACAGACCAGCCAAACCTGTCAGACAGCTCACATGCTCCTCCTTCTCCTTCCCCTACCTGACTACTACTTCTTCTTCTATGGTATTATGGCGGTCTGAAAACATACGTTGGAGGTGCATGCCACCACCTTCTGTGTGGGCTGTGTGTCTGCCTACTGTTCTGGAAGAAAACAATGTGACCTGCCAACTAATTAACCCTACACCAATTAAAATCTCACCACTATTCCACTACTTTGGATCTATCTGATCCTATACCAGGCTGGCAGGATGGGACACTATCACTCAACACACCTTCTGCTGTAAAATCTTGTACACCCAAGTACTTCTCTGCAGCTGCCACCACAACATATATTTTCTGTGATTTTACATTCCATTTCTGTGGTACAGTTGATAACCATGGCTAATAATGCTAAGAAGCTAACCTTACTGAAGAACATGTTATTTCTATCACTCTCTATTGGCCTCGGGCTACTCACAGGGATTGTCTTAGGATCCCTCGCCCTGGACCCATCTTCCTCTACTACTTTCTTAACTGCCTCAGCATACAACTCCTTCTGAACTACTCTGACCCGCCTTTCTCTCACCGGACACTTCTGATCTCCAACAACATGGGTGCCCCTACAGTTAACACACAACATTTCCCACCAATACCACACATTCCTTTGTCTCATGCCCTCCTGCACACTTTTCACATCTAGGAATCTCCACACTGCTGCAACATTACCATAAGCTTGGCACCTAAAACACAGTAATGGGGTTGGAACAAAAGCTCACACTGACAAATCCTAACTTGACCTAGTCGGGTAAAGACTGCATCAAAACCCAGGAGGACAGACAGTGGGTGTGTTCGAGCGGTAAGCCTAACAAAGCTTTAGACGAAAGTCGGTGAGTAAAGTCGGGGGAGGTTAATCTGCGACAGCCGAAAGTTGGACACTGTAGTGGTTTTCCAACATCAAGGCTCAGATCAACATGGCAGTGTTAACATAGCTGCTATTGTTTCTATAAGTTTGTCTGTATACATGTCGACATAAATTTTTCTGTACCTCCATATCACACACTCACAAACTGGACACATAACGTGTACAATTCATTGGTTAGAGAGAGGTCTCAAATATCACTTTTCATTTGTATCCACTGAATCAAAGCAAAGTTGGTTCCTGTTTCAGTCATGTATTTGAAAAAAAGTTGACAAATAGTGCCTCCCACAATGCAAGTGATGGCTGCATGGTGCAGTTGGTGAGAAGCAACTACAGTGACTTGGTGACCTCTTAAAACACTGTATGACCTTTTGATCACATGATCCAGTGCTCAAGTCACAAGTCGATCAATTTTTATAACCACTTTGAAAGGTGATGACCAACGATAGTCAACGACTTGACAAAAGTCATTTGCTCAAACACGCTTAGTGGCAGTGTTTCGAAAGCATCAAAACGACTGCAGGCGAATGCCAACTGACTGATCTACAAATCACCTTGCATCATAAATAACTTATCATTTGTAGATTAGTCAGTCACAATTTACCCATGATACATTCGGGTTTTGATCCTCTCTAACACGGACAGTGTTTTTTTTTGTTTCACCACGCTCTCCACCGGGTCTGCGTCGTCCCACCTGACTACTCCGACCAAATCACTCCTACATAAGGGAGTAGACTTGCTTCTTCTGTCATGTGATAATAGCAGTTTCCTATTCTCTAATGATTTCAGTAATCAGAAAGATTTTTTATATAAAATGAGAACAATTTTTTTTTAAATAGATGTATTTCTCCTATTAAAGAATTTACAGAAACTGTAATTTCCTCATAATTTCTGAAAAGTGACAGTTTGAAGTATTTTATATATATTTAAACAAATATAAAAACAGGAACCAGCACCAAAGAGTATAAAAAGAATAACTGGACAAAAAAAATATCTAGTAATGTACATAAAGTACCAGTCAAAAAGTTTGGACATGCCTACTCATTCCAGGGTTTTTCTTAATTTGTAAAATGTTCTACATTGAAAAATAATAGGGAAGACATAAAAGCTATGAAATAATACACATGAAATCAAGTAGTAACCAAAAAAGTGTTAAATAAATCAAAATATATTTTATATTTGAGTTTCTTCAAAGTAGCCACCATTTACCTTAACGACAGCTTTGCACAATCTTGGAATTTTTCAACCAGCTTCACCTGGAATGCTTTTCCAACATATGCTGAACACTTGTTGGCTGCTTTTCCTTCACTCTGCGGTCCAACTCATCCCAGACCATCTCAATTGGGTTGAGGTTGGGTGATTGTAGCCTAGTGGTAAGAGCATTGGACTAGAGCATTGCAAGTTCAAACCCCCGAGCTGACAAGGTACAAATCTGTTGTTCTGCCCCAGAACAGGCAACCGACTTGCCTAGTTAAATAAAGGTAAAAATAAATAAATAAATTGTGGAGGCCAGATCATCTAATGCAGCACTGTCCTTGGTCAGATATCCCTTACACAGCCTGGTGGTGTGTTTTGGGTCATTTTCCTGTTGAGAAACAAATGATAGTCCCTCTAAGCACAAAACAGATGGGATGGCGTATCACTGCAGAATGATGTGGTAGTCATGCTGTTTAAGTGTGCCTTGAATTCTAAATAAATCACTGACAGTGTCACCAGCAAAGCACCCCCACAACATCACACCTCCTCCTCCATGCTTCACAGTTGGAACCACACTTGCAGAGATCATCCGTTCACCTACTCTGCTTCTCACAAAGACACGACGGTTGGAACCAAAAACTCAAATTCGGACTCATCAGACCAAAGGACAGATTTCCACTGATCTAATATCCATTACTCGTGCTTCTTGGCTCAAGCAAGTCTCTTCTTCTTATTGGTGTCCTTTAGTAGTGGTTTCTTTGCAGCAATTCGACCATGAAGGCCTGATTCAGGCAGTCTCCTCTGAACAGCTGAGGTTGAGATGTGTCTGTTACTTGAACTCTGTGAAGCATTTATTTGGGCTGCAATCTGAGGTGCCCGTTAACTCTAATGAACTTATCCTCTGCAGCAGAGGTAAATCTGGGTCTTCCTTTCCTGTGGTGGTCCTCATGAGAGACTGTTTCATCATAGCGCTGGATGGTTTTTGCAACTGCACATGAATAAACTTTCAAAGTTCTTGAAGTTTTTCGGATTGACTGACCTTCATGTCTTAAAGTAATGAGACTGCCATTTCTCTTTGCTTATTTGAGCTGTTCTTGCCATAATATAGACTTGGTCTTTTACCAAATAGTGCTATCTTCTTTATACCACCCCTACCTTGTCTCAACACAACTGATTGGCTCAAATGCATTAAGAAGGAAAGAAATTCCACAAATGTACTTTTAACAAGGCACACCTGTTAATTGAAATGCATTCCAGGTGACTGCCTCATGAAGCTGGTTGGGATAATGCCAAAAGTGTGCAAAGCTTTCATCAAGGCAAAGGGTGGCTACTTTGAAGAATCTCCAATATAAAATATATTTGGATTTGTTTAACTCTTTCTTGGTTACTACACGATTCCATATGTATTATTTCATATTTTTGATGTCTTCACTATTATTCTACAATGTAGGAAATAGTACAAATAAAGAAAAACCCTGGAATGAGTAGGTGTGTCCAAACTTTTGACTGGTACTGTACATGTTGCACTCTTTCCTCTTTTGAACATATCATACACTTACATAGGGGGGCTTTACGTCAAAATGCAAACAAAGTTTACTTTACGCAGACACACATGAACATACACACCATTCACAGCCCAGGTTATTTTGTACAGATAGCCTTTGAATCTCACTGCTCTCCCAGAGTATTTAACCAACTATTTGGTGATTCATAACTGTGTAACAATGCATATAACACCAAAGACAAAACCAGTAGGCTACAAAAACATTTGAAAAAAGTAAATCTTAGTTTATATCGGATTGGCTTGGTGGTAGAATGTGTTTGAGAACTGTCACCGCATTCTTTGCTGAAGAACTCTCTGTGTTGAAGCTGTGAGAGAGGGCCAAATGCCCATGAAGACTCGGTTATTAGGCTCCTGAGTGGCGCAGTGGTCTAAGGCATTACATCTCAGTGCAGGAGGCGTCACTACAGTCCCTGGTTCAAATCCAAGCTGTACCACATCCAGCCGTGATTGGGAGTCCCATAGGGCGGCTCACAATTGGCCCAGTGTCGCCAGGGTAGGCCATCATTGTAAATAAGAATTTGTTCTTAACCGACTTGCCTGGTTAAATTTAACATTTTTAACTACAAAGAAAGGTAGACTGGAATCCTCAAATCCTTACTGTAAGGTCAGTAAGAATACCTTCCCACAATAAATGCTTACATGTTTATACTGGAATGAGAGTTCTCTCTCCACAAATTCACTTGAGTAATGTCATACAAAGTGAAATTCCAGCCTTTTCGGAGTAAATCCTTTGCTTGTTCTAATGCTGTAACATGCACTACAGGCCCACAGTTTCCTTACAGAAGCATACAGACTTCCCAAATGGATGCAAGTTTCATTTTACTGTGCAAAAACGTGCCTGAAACAAAATACAAATATAAAACGCATAAAACATATTTTAAATCATATTCTGAACACTAATATGTGATAGTCATAGTACAGTAGTTTACTCCATCTTTGAATAAGTCTGCTGCATAGGAGTATTGTGTTCAAAGTATCCCAAAGGAATTGCAACATATTACAGATTCATTTTTGTGATATTGAACATTGGCCTGCTTGTTGAATAAGAATAACTTTCACTGGGTCTGTGAGGGTCAAAGTTAGGAGATTGCACAGTTCGTGTCTTTGTCCTTTGCGCCAAGGCTATTTGCCCTCCTCTTCTTCCTTCTCAGGCTGTTCCTCAAACCCCTATCCTTCACTCCTTTCCTCTCTCCATCCCCCTCTCCCTCCCTCTCTCCGTCCACGGACGGGGGCCTTCGGGTTAGCTGGGGGGGCAAGGGGATGGGCTGCCCCAAGAAGTAACCCTCTTCCTCTGATTCTGAGGAGGAGGAGCAGGTTGAGCAGGAGTCCTCATGTTTGTTGTACTGTGCTGGCTGGAGGGTGAGTGACAGGGGCTCTGTGGTGCCAGGGGAAGAGAGGGAAGCACTCTCCCGCTGTCCTCTCCATTCTAGAGCGTCCAGACGGGGCCGATCAGGCAGAGAGTGACGGAAGCGTGTCTCTGTGCCTAGGTGGAGAACGGAGTCAGAGGCCACACGGCCTCTATTCCACCCCCGCCGTAAACTACGATGTTGGTATGAACCATCTGAGGGGACACAAAAAAAAGACAGTTGGCAGTTGTGATGAAAAGAGAGAGAAAAAAAGAGAAAAGTGGTCTTACCCAGTAGGTCCATTTGAGGTGGAATGCCCTTCTCCATATGTAATCTGCGCCCAAAACCTCCATCCTCTTCCTCCCATTCTACCTGTTCTTCTTCCTTTTCTCCTCTCTCCTCATCTTCTTCCTCCTCCTCCTCATTCACAGAGTAGCTGCAGCTGATTGGCTCTCGGAAGCTGACTCTGGCTGTCCCACTGCGAAATGATTGGGGACTAACGTCAGGGGGGCTTGGTTCTGGTTGGTACAGATTTGGCTTGGCCATCAAATCACAAGACTTGGTGGGTAGAGGGGCTGGGAGGGGCGGTGGGTCAGCAGGACTGGGGTGGTTTAGTGATGCAGGTAAGGAGGAATTCCTAGGGGGAGGACACACTGGAAAGAAGGAGAGAAATAAAAGACCTCAATCTATAAAAAGGCAAAGGATTCAATTACTATTCAATCAACTCACAATAACAGGAGATGAGCAAGATTTGGAAACGGATTTATAGAATACTATCCCAACTCTTGCTTATGGCCAATTGTATCTAACAGAGCTCTACAGTTAACTGTTTCATTCTGAACACAATACTTTAGCTCAAGACCCACATTTATTATGCATGTAATTGCCTTGAAGTAGCACTTTGTAGAACAATTCACCAATGTGTAATACCTTTTGTAACTTGACTACTCTTCTCCACCCAGTTCCCACAGTCCTTTGCAGTAGAAGTTCCTCTACTGAAACTGGTGAGGGGGTGTCCAGCGTAGCCGTTGGGCTCTCCTAAAAACTCCAGACTACTGCCTGGATGCTTGCCACAGTCTCCAGTGTGCAAACTGTTGAGAGATTGGTCGATAGGCCAAGATGGTGCCCAGCCTTTGGCTAAGCGACAGTGGGGAAGAGGAGAGTAGGACCTTCTGAGGTTACGATGACCATTGGGTGGTGGGGAGACTCCATTTGGAACATCAGTAGAGATGTGAACACCTGGGAAACAAAGAAGAAAAATGAAGATAAAACACACCTTGCTTGAATAGAAAAGGCTATGTAATATTTTGACCATTTCTAAATGGTATTGTTTTGATAATTTGATCAATGTTGCTATGGATAAAATAACCTGCTAAATTATTCAAATTATTACTTCATTTCAATTTCATTCCCTGAAGGCTATGAGTATTACAAAGCTCAGGCATGACCTACATAACATGTAAATGCCATCTGCAGTATGCAGCTACCTTCATTTTCCTGTGCAGCATGAACACAGTTTTTTCCTGGGACAACAGGGATGTTGGCTCCCTCTGGTGGTTGCTGTGGGGAGCAGCGCTGCGACTGTTGGATCTTCTCTGCAGTCTCACAGTGCCTGTGCTGCGGAGGCCGGCTCTGGAGGGCTGAGTCACACGAGTCTGAGTTATCTGGGTCCTCTCCCAGGGAGCAGGGCCTGGAGCAGAAGATAAGGCCCCCACGCGGGAGGAACGGCCGCCCCAGCAGGGGGAGCCGACAGCGGGCACAGCAGAAACACGACTCGGCTGCATGCCAGTGCTGGCCCTCATAGGTCATCTGACCCTGGTCTATACCTGGAAGACAAAGAGAGGCTGTAAGAAAGTTGTCTCTGTGCGAGTGTGTATACTTTTCTGTGTTTCTGTCTGTGCACACGTGTATATTGTTTTTTTTATGTGTACAGAAGGCATATCTTAAATTTGATCATCCTGTTGTTGCATGAAGTTTGCTGCACAGCAGGAAATGAATACACTGCAAGTTAGCAAGTTTTAAAAAGGCTTCTAAAGGTTGTCATTTCCTTTTTAAAATGTCAGACAAAAAAATATGTATCAACCCCTACAAAATGTATAATCCACAACATGTTTTTCCCTGCTGTAGTAAACTGGCTTCTATTAAGATCCTACATCTGTATGTGTGTAAACACTGAGTGTACCAAACATTCTTAATATTGAGTTTCACCCCCCACACCACCTTTTGCCTTCCGAACAGTCTCAATTTTGTCTCGCCCATTCATCCTCAATGACACACATACACAATCTATGTCTCAAGGCTTATAAATCCTTCTTTAAACCGAATTTTCCCCTTCATCTACACTGATTGAAGTGGATTTAACAAGTGACATCAATAAGGGATCATAACTTTCACCTGGATTCATCTGGTCAGTTTGTCATGAAAAGAGCAGGTGTTCCTAATGTTTTGTATACTCAGTGTATGCTTCCCTTTGTGGAAACATGGATCTGTGTAACTGCAGTACCTATGTGTTCCCCACAGGTGTCACAGTACTCTGCATAGAAGGACTCATAGCAGGAGCAGCAGTACGGCCGGCTCTCTCTCATGATGTACCGCTGCCCTCCCAACGCTGCCTCACACTCAAAACAACAGAAGTGCTTCATGTGCCAGTGTCGGCCCTCTGCCTCCGTACACTCATCTGCTAGAATGATCTGCATTTCAGGGAGAGACGGAGTGAAGAAGAAATAATGTGGGTCAACAAATCATATCTCAAGAAAATACTTAACTCTTGAATATTTCTGGTTGTTGAACGATATTGTCATTCCTCTGGCAAACAGGTTTTTCCAGGGTGTCCGTGTAACAGGGCCAATGTGTCCTCTAAGGACTTCCCACTGGGAACACACTGGTTGAATCTTCATTGTTTCTACGTCATCTATCTATTTATTTCTCAACTTTTTTTAAATTAAGCACATTGCTTATATTTATAACAGAAGTATAGTCTGCCTGGCTGTCATGAAATGAAACCACAGGGAAAAGCATCATCCACTCACTATTTAAGTGCATAGGTTACATGTTTTTTCCTCCGCTGCCCGTTTTGATACAGGTGCATGATAATGGTCCATTTTAAAATTTCCCACATATACTAAATAATATATGTAAAGACAAGATTAAATCAAGAATAGTTTGATGGGTGACAATATTAGCCTGTCACTTGTGAATTATATATTATCACTCTGGATGTTGCCCAGCATAACATAGTCGCCCACCTCATGTAGCCTAGCCCATAAGCCAATATATTTGATAAGGTTTGTATCACAACTAAAGTGGCCAAATAACTTCATAAAATTAAGCACATTAATCAGCTATACAAGGGGTGTATTGCCTAACTGGTTACATAAGCAACACGTGAGTTTAAGTTTGGGGAAGTAAATTTTCACCATAATAATGCACCTTTATAATAAAAGCATTTTTTACACATAATTGCATTTGCAGTCACTTTTGATAATGGTGTTTTCTGCGAATGGAACATTTGCGCTTATAGCCTACTACCATGTGCGCATTGCTGTGCCTATAATGTGAAGAAATAGCCTAATAGTTTATCAACATTTTAAGCTAAACGTTCTGATCTGTTGCTTCAGCCACATTGCGTAAAAACGTTTTTTTGAATCTAGTGGTTGTATTAACTTGGGATCTACCGCATCCCAAAACTGTCCCAGACCGTGTTTGGAATATTTATTTCTCACACAGAATAGGTTGACCTTTGTACCATGATGTAGGCTAGTGCGTTTGCTGTTCATTAGACCTACGCATCTTGTTGGCTAACAAAAAGTAATTTCGGACAGTTCTTCCAACAGCTTCCATATGCACCTCGGAAGAACGCGCGCAGTTGCGTCCCCGATGCGTCTGTCATCACTTGTAGCCTGTGACAAAGACCCGATCACGTGAAGGAGTGCGCGCCACTCAGAGAGGGCACAACACAAAAGGCATGGATTTTTTTTAGGGTGCATTACGGCCAGACAAAGGGGATGCCGACGTGAAATTCTAGGCATTATCAAGTGCTTTTATCAAGTGCTTATCAAATTGCAAATGTTTGTTTGATGTTGTGTACAGCCTGCGCAAAAAACTAAGCAGAGCTTATGCCTTTCAAGGTACTTTTTTCAAATCATCATTAGAGTCGCATCATGCAGCCTTACATTGTATTGGAAATCAAAACATATAGACCAACGTTTGTAGAACAACTAAAGTTACATTAACTCTAAATGAAGTATATAGTAATAACAATTTCTTTGTTAACCGCTCAACACAGAATAGCCGCAATCCCTCAAATCGTTTGGAGAAAATATTTATATTTTATTCAGATTTGTTCAATTGTATTCTTCATACTATAAAATTATTTTTGACAATCCTGGTCTACAGGCACGTAAATCAAAGAAAGAAGACTTACTCTGGGCTGGGAGAGTATGAGTACACATCTCTCATAGGAGTCAGTGTTAGAACTGGACAGGGCAGATAGAATGTATAAACAGACACATGGATCCACAGTTTAGAGATCTTTGTGGAAAGGACAGACAACGGTTAAACAGTATGGAGAAATTTGTGGACTGGACAGGGCAGGTCAGAGTGTATGAGCCAGTGCGGAGAGATTTGTGGACTGGACAGGGCAGGTCAGAGTGTATGAGCCAGTGCGGAGAGATTTGCGTTGTAGACATAGTCACCTCATCACAGGCTTGGCAGCGTGGTTTCATTCTCTCAGCGTGGTGCCGGCCGCAGTAGATCTGTCCATCCTGGTAGAAGTAGATGAGGTCTACCAGCAGCTCAGTGCACGAGGCACACTGGAAACACTGAGGGTGCCAACAGCTACCGTGCCCCGCTCGGCTGGCAAACACTGCTATGTCCCCACCATAGATCTGTCTGCCACACTGAAACACAGAGAGAGAAAGAGAGAGAAAGTGAGAGAGACAAAACAGGTAAACAAAATGCAAATGTGCTTGTGCTTGAGGGAGTACAGAGAATACATACACTAAAAACCAAGAAATGTCCTAATTCCTTGTCTCATCTCCCTAAACGCTCACTCTCAATGTTTCCGTCCCACCCTAGTCTCCCCCTGATCCCCCACCCTGAGCAGTGTCTACCTGTTGGCAGATGGCTCCGGTCATGGTGACAGGGAACAGTCTGACCATGCCTCTGCCCAGGTTCTCCCTCTTCCTCTGCTGACTGAACAGACAAAGCTCCTTCTTCTCCTCCTCATCCAGTTGGTTACAGTACTGATGCTGGAAACACAAAAGACATACAGTTATAATGCTGACTCAGACAAGCAGAAGTCTAGTGAGGAACAACACAAACCAAATGAATTACAGCCCAGAAGCTAGGAAAACCAACATTTCACGCAGAGTTCCAGTCTAGTATTAGAGAACAGTTACAATGCTGAGTCAGACAAGCTGAAAACCATTATATTACAGCCCAGGGGCGTTAGGACAACCAAAAGCTCACACAGAGTTACAGTATTAGTGACCGTTACCTCACTGTCGTGGGCTGGTAGCTGGTGAAGGAGCTGTTTGATGCGGTACCTCTCTCCTGAGCTGTTAGCATAGGGCACTCTGTCCTCCGGGATACAGCTGAAATACTGATACACCTGGATTAAAAAACAAGAATGTTCAGACACACAATCCAAGGATGTTTTTGACCCTGTGTGTTGAAGTTTAAATATACACTGAGTACAAAACATTAATGACTCCTGCTTTTTCCATGACAGACTGACCAGGTGAATCCAGGTGAAAACTATGATCCCTTAATGTCACTTGTTAAATCTACTTCAAATCAGGTTAAAGAAGCCTTGAGACAATTGAGACATGGGTTGTGTATGTGCCATTCAGTGGCTGAATGGGTAATACAAAATATTTAATTGCCTTTGAAAGGGGAATGGTAGTAGGTGCCAGGCGCACCAGTTTGTGTCAAGAACTACAACGCTGCTGGGTTTGTCAAGCTCAACAGTTTCCCATGTGTATCAAGAATGGTCCTCCACCCAAAGGACATCGAGCCAACTTGACACAACTGTGGGAAGCATTGGAGTCAACATGGGCCAGCATCCCTGTGGAATGCTTTCGACACCTTGTAGAGTCCATGCCCCGACGAATTGAGTCTGTTCTGAAGGCAAAAGGGGGGTTGCAACTCAATATTAGGAAGTTGTTCTTAATGTTTTGTACACTCATTGTATATGCTGAGTGTTAATGTATGCATGTATGTGTGAGAGTGCGTGCATGTCTTTGTGTGTGTGTGCATTAAATGTATGTATGTGAAGTGTTCTCTGGTTCCGTTCTCTGGTTCTGACCTGTTCAGGCTTGAGTCCAGGTGGGACCCAGGCGTACTCCTCGGACGCACAGCCCGAGTCGTCATCAGAGATGGAGTGTCTTTGGAAGTCTGAAACCAGCTTCATCATCATCCTCTCTAGCTGGCCCGGCACTGCCCGCACTGCATGCTCCTCACGCACACACTTACAGTGCACACAGATCTTTCTGTGGAGAGAAAAATAGGCCACTGGGTTCAATACATGGCAACTCAGAGTATTGCACAGATGCAACACCCACCAAACAGAAGGCTAGGACTGAACAGTTGGCAAGTGTGACTAAGTTTTTACACAGTTTACACATCTAATAATCTAATCATAAAAACACACCATTGATTGCCTTCTCAAAACCCATACTGTCTGTAGTCAAGTATTGCATGGCAGGAATATAATTTGCGTTGGAGACATGAAGTAATTAGCCAGCCCACAAACATTCTTGAGCGTGACTCAATATGACTCCCTACATTACAGTTACTAACACAACAAACAGGTGTTCATCCAAGGAGAGGCATGTCACCAACTCCGATACAGTCGAATATACACTAAACAATCAGAGGCTAAAACAAGCATGGAGTAAAACTGCAAACTGACACACACGCATTCAGTCTAACAGTGACATGGTTGGATACACAGATACACGGATACACACACACACACACACGGATACACACACACACACACACACACACACACACACACATTTACATTTACATTTAAGTCATTTGTCAGACGCTCTTATCCACACACACACACACACACACACACACACACACACACACACACACACACACACACACACACACACACACACACACACACACACAACTGGATGGGGAAGCTGACCATTCTCTGAATACCTGCTGAAGGAGACCCCAGCCCATTGAACAGACATGTTTAACACGTTGTCACCTATGGTAGACATAGCGGTGAGCCTCATCTTTGCCCTGCACATTAAGATTCCCACCGTTGCTGAGAAGGCAGTATCTTCATCCCAATATGGCGATAGGACTATGGGCAAGTGTGTGTGTCGAAAGGAAAGTAGTGGGTGTGAGTGTAAAAAAACATTAAGAACACCTGCTGTTTCCAAGTCATAGACTGACCAGTGAAAGCTATGATCCCTTATTGATGTCACCTGGGTCATGATGTTGCATCTTTGGGTGTGGCGAGCCCCATCCCCCTCTCCCTGCCTCTCCATTTCCTCCTTCAACTAGGCTGCTGTGGCTAGAGAGACGTCGTAAATTCCTGAGGATCTCCTCATGGACACACAGTATACAGAGAGTAAATTTTCATAGAGAACAAAATAATTCCTTCCACCTCACAGAACTTGTGGTACGAACCATTTTCATGTTCCGGAGAAAGTATAACTGATCGGTGAAGAATCCAGCTACGAACTGATCCGTTTGTTACAACTTGGGGAAGCTCATGGGAGACGGTGTGGCCACATTACCATAACGCTGTTTATATAATAGCCGCAGATATGATGTTTACATCTAATTGTTATTTAAGATGAATGAGTGAGTATGATACTGTTTACACAGTGATTTTGGACTGTTTAATGAAGGAAACTCAAAAAGGGAATTGGAGTGAACTAATCAGAGGACCGCCCCTGAGCCCAGTTAGGGTCAGACATCCTGGGACCCAGCCCCTTTTCTGCAATTCTGAATAAAACCCAACTTTGAGAAATTATCACCAGACCATATTTTTCTCCATCAGGAGTGGACAAAGGTTGTAGACCATTGCTGAATCTTTTAACCATACCACGTGGTTAAACTCTTAGACTATCAATACCGACAGAATAAGAACAAGTCTTTGATATTAACTATTAGTCTGCAGCTAGGAATTTGCAATCATTGAACGCGAAGAATGACAACTGCCAAAACATCCATAATATAACAAATGAATGCATGTCACTCTGAACTATCCCCTCTAACCAAGACAGAGAGAGAGGACGAAACTCTCCAACAGAAACAAACTTTTCACCAGCGATCAAGACAACACACTGAGCGTAAATATATATATTGATTGCAATTTTTCCCGAATGAGTGAGCGTTCATGTGCAAAGGATTAGCATTTCAATTGTTATAATTATCACTCTGTAGTGACTTCTTAGTCGACCCCCACTTCCCCTTTTGTCTAACAAGCCTCAATGCCGGTTTAGCACACTAGGGCACATTCTCCTATCATTTCATGTAACCACATTTACCTTGTTGGTTTGTTTGTTTATGCATTTCTGTGAATTACTTAGTTAGTAATAAATACATTATTTAAGACAATTGATGTATGGATGACTCATAGTGAATACAATTTATGGTGTTTGGAATGAGACTAACGTGAGGTAAAGTAAATAATTCATTAATTCGAAGACTAATTAATCAGATAAAATATCTGAAAAGTTATTTTAGGAAATTATAACTTTGTAATCTGAATATTTTCCTTGGTGCCCCGACTTCCTTGTTATTTACGGTTACATGATTAAATCAGTCTAATCACGTAATACTAATTACAGAGAATCTTTGATAAAAACTAAGTCTTCAATATAATGATAGTAAAGACACGACACCTAAATTAAATCCACTTCAATCAGTGTAGATGAAGGGGAGGAGATGAGTTAAAGAAGGAGTTTTAAACCTTGAGACATGGATTGTGTATCATTCTAAGGGTGAATGGGACAAGATAAAATATTTAAATGCCTTTGAACAGGGTATGGTAGTTGATGCCAGATTCACCGATCTGTGTCAAGAACTGCAACACTGCTAGGTTTTTCAAGTTCAACAGTTTCCTGTGTGTATCAAGAATGGCCTACCACTTAAGGGACACCCAGCCAATTTAACACAACTGTGGGAAGCATTGGAGTATGGGGGGTGCAACTCAATATTAGGACGGTGTTCTTAATGTTTTGTACACTCATAGGTTAGACAGTTTTGATTGGACAGTGTTTTTCTTCTTCTGTTTCTTACCACGCAGCTACTGTACATTGTATGTTTGGACTTCTGTTTTGAAGCCAGAGCATGAGTGAGTCATATTTCACTGTTAGTTTTACAAAAGTAATTCTACATTTTCAGTTAGAAAACTGATGATTGTTTATTTTTGATTAAAAGGTATTGATGATGGGTGTACTTTTTGCTTCATGCATCGTAAACTCAGCAAGAAAAGAAACTTCCTCTCACTGTTGTCGTGTCTTTGTCTATGCCGGATTAAGTGATATGACATGCTATTCTATGAAATAATTTCTCCGTAATGAATATTACCTGATTGAGCTAATCATGTAAATGTAATTAACTAGAGTCGGGCACCACAAAATACTATTTATAGAGCTGTTATGTTCCGAATAAACTCTTAAAGACCTAGTAAATGTTTTACATCAATAGCAGTCAATATTAATCGTCATCTTAATTCAGTCTCATCTGAAAGTTGTAAATTCTTAGTTATCTGCACGAACCCTGGCTAACAAGTTGAATCGGCAATACAAAATTGGGTTTAATTATTTATTTACTAAATACCTAACTAATCACACAGAATTACACATACACATAATTAAAATCATAACTTGATTACAAATGACGTCATAAAGGAAAACGTCCCTAGTGGGCGGAACAGATATGACAGCTGGTTACACAAAAGAAAAGGGCTGGGTTTGAGTGAAAGAGCAGGAAGACTAAGGGACACAGGGAGAAGCTGTGCTATCGTATATACAGTATCTTATGCATTCTAAAATACCGCCCATTTGGAAAAGGAAAATGCAATAAATATTTACTCCGAGCTGCGCTTCGGTAGGTTGGTGGTAGATGGAAGGCCGTGTTGCCAAACCGAGTCCTTTGAAGAATGTCTCTGGTTGTCAATTGTCCCTCAACAGGGACGGGCCACTGATTGAGCAGAGCCCTGTCTTATGAAAACCCAAATCTCACATTTTAGAAGCTAAAATCACATTTCATCCCATCACATATAATTTCAATTTCAAACATTGAAATTGAACAACAATTCCATGTGAATCCGATAACTCTGATGTGTAGACATTCCACTGTAGAGTTTGTCATCTTATCATTGATGAGAATGTCTCAGATGACAACCGAACTGACATCATATTCATTAAGTACCACCGCATATGTTCAATTGGTCGCATTACCAGAATATAGTTCATTTCCCCCCACCTTCTGATGTTCCCAGAATCTCTATGTTAACCAAGGGTTTTGCAAATGTAACCTCAGTAGGGTAGAGAGAGGAAAAAGGGGGGAAGAGGTATTTATGACTGTCATAATACTACCCCCCAGGCCAACGTCATGACACTGTCAACTGCATTTAATTTCAGCAAAATTAACATGTGTAAATATTTATATGAACATAACAAGATTCAACAACTGACACAAACTGAACAAGTTCCACAGACGTGACAAACAGAAATGGAATAACGTGTCAAAAGTATCAAAAGTAACAGTCAGTATTTGATGTGGCGACCAGCTGCATTAAGTACTGAAGTGCATCTCCTCCTCATGGACTGCACCAGATTTGCCGGTTCTTGCTGTGAGATGTTAGCCTCTCTTCCACCACGGCACATGCAAGTTCCCAGATATTCCTGGGGTGAATGGCCCTAGCCCTCACCCTCCGATCCAACAGGTCCCAGACGTGCTCAATGTGATTGAGATCCGGGCTCTTCGCTGGCCGTGGCAGAACACGGACATTCCTGTCTTGCAGGAAATCAAGCACAGAACGAGCAGTATGGCTGGTGGCATTGTCATGCTGGAGGGTCATGTCAGGATGAGCCTGCAGGAAGGGTGCCAAATGAGGGAGGAGGATGTCTTCCCTGTAACGCACAGCATTAAGATTGCCTGCAATGACAACAAGCTCAGTCCGATGATGCTGTGACACACCGCCCCTGACCATGACGTACCCTCCACCTCCAAATCGATCCCGCTCCAGAGTACAGGCCTCGGTGTAACGCTCATTCCTTCGACAATGAACGCAAATCCAACCATCACCCCTGGAGAGATAAAACCACGAGTTGTCAGTGAAGAACACTTTTTTTGCCAGTCCTGTCTGGTCCAGTGGCGGTGGGTTTGTGCACATAGGCGACATTGTTGCCGGTGATGTCTGGTGAGGACCTGCCTTACAACAGGCCTACAAGCCCTCAGTCCAGCCTTTCTCAGCCTATTGTGGACAGTCTGAGCACTGATGGAGGGATTGTTCGTTCCTGGTGTAACTCAGGCAGTTGTTGTTGCCATCCTGTACTTGTCCCGCAGGTGTGATGTTCGGATGTACCGATCCTGTGCAGGTGTTGTTACACGTGGTCTGCCACTGCGAGAACAATCAGCATTCCATCCAGTCTCCCTGTAGTGCTGTCTTAGGCGTCTCACAGTATGGACAATGCAATTTATTACCCGGGCCACATCTGCAGTCCTCATGCCTCCTTGCAGCATGCCTAAGGCAAGTTCATGCAGATGAGCAGGGACCCTGGGCATCTTTGTTTTGGTGTTTTCCAGAGTCAGTAGAAAGGCCTCTATAGTGTCCTACGTTTTCATAACTGTGACCTTAATTGGCTTACTGTCTGCAAGTTGTTAGTGTCTGAACGACCGTTCCACAGGTGCATGTTCATTAATTGTTTATGGTTCATTGAACAAGCATGGGAAACAGTGTTTAAACCCTTTACAATGAAGATCTGTGAAGTTATTCACATTTTTACGAATTATCTTTCAAAGACAGGGTCCTGAAAAAGGGACGTTTCTTTTTTTGCTGAGTTTATGTGTGTTCTTACTGTGACTGTCACCCTGATATTGGCTACTAGGTAGCTGGTAGCTACTTGGTGGTAGCTACTTCCCATGCAGTTTCCGGACAGTCGTGCTTGGCAAGCGGGAGCAAAGGGCACTGTGTCCTAGTGTTGTTACTGTTCATTCCCACCCCATTGAGTAGTAGACTGTATGTATATATCAAGGTGACATCTAGATGGTTATTAATATTAGTTATTTCTTGTGTAGGCTGCTATCCTGATCTGGCTATGTCATATGGCTGTGAGCTACACTAGTTCATTTAGCAGACAATATCGTTTTATTGTATAAAGAATACAATTGAATATAGCTGAATAAAACAGAAAATATATTTTCTCCAAACAATGAGGGAGTGCGCACATGTGGCTTTTCTTTTGATAATGTCTTGAATTTCCCGGTAGCATGCCCATTGTGTCGACGTAATGCCCCCTGAAAAAATCCATGCTTTTTGCGGCCATTGGCCGTTGTGCCCTTGGGCTGAATATAATAATTATAATTCCCTAATTCTCCTGGCTGCGTGCTCCGAAGCATCTCTCACTCACACGGTTCTCTCAGATAGCTACATTTTTATTAGCCAATGCAGTCACATGATCGGGTCTTCCTCACAGGCTGAAGACAGACGCAACTGCGCACGTCCATATCCAATTCCGGGGTGCATATTGAAGATATTGGAAGAACTGTCCACATTTACATTTCATCAGCCAACACCATTCTCAAAAGTTACCAAAAATGTAATTATGCATGTATTGCTTTTATTATATATTGCTTTTATTATAAAGGTGCATTTGTATGGTGAAAATGATCTTCTCCAAACTTGAAACTCACGGGCTGCATATGTATGCCAGTTAGGCAATACACCCCTTGTAAAGCGGATTAATGTGCTTAATTTATTAAGTTAAGTGGCCACTTTAGTTGTGATACAAACCTTATCAAAACTTATAGGCCTATGGGCTAGGCTTATTTTGCGACTATGATTTGAAAAGGTTCTGAGAAAAACAGGCATGCTCTGTTTCTTGCCTCACTGCACACAAGCTGGGCATCATTCACAAGTGATAATATAGTGAAATGCTAATATTTTCACCCATCAGGATATTCTTTATTTAATCTTGTCTTTACATATACAAAATAATATACAGTGATTCGGAAAGTATTCAGACCCCTTGACATTTTCCACATTTTGTCACGTTGCAGCCTTATTCTAAAATAGATTCAATTATTTTTTTCCCTCTCATCAATCTACAATAGCCCATAACGACAAAGCAAAAACACATTTAGAAATATTTGCAAATTAAAATATTTAAAAAATGAAATAAAATGTACATAAGCATTCAGACCCTTTACTCAGTACTTTGTTGAAGCACCTTTGGCAGCGATTACAGCCTTGAGTCTTCTTGGGTAGACACTACAAGTTTGTCACAACTGAATGGGGAGTTTCTCCCATTCTTCTCTGCAGATCCTCTCAAGCCCTATTAGATTGGATGAGGAGCGTCGCACCACAGCTGTTTTCAAGTCTCTCCAGAAATGTTTGATCGGGTTACAAATTCAAAGACTTGTCCCGAAGCCACTCCTGCGTTGTCTTGGCTATGTGCTTAGGGTCCTTGTTCTGTTGGAAGGTGAACCTTCGCTCCAGTCTGAGGTCCTGAGTGCTCTGGAGCAGGTTTTCATCAAGGACTTTTCTGTACTTTGCTCTGTTCATCTTGCCCTTGATCCTGACTAGTCTCTCAGTCCATACTGCTGAAAAACATCCCCACATCATGATGCTGCTTCACCGTATGGATGGAGCCAGGTTTCCTCCAGACGTGACGCTTGGCATTCAGGCCAAAGAGTTCAATCTTGGTTTCTTCAAACCAGAGGATCTTGTTTCTCATGGTCTGAGAGTCCTTTAGGTGCCTTTTGGCAAATCCCAAGTGGGCTGTCATGTGCCTTTTACTTAGTGGCTTCCGTCTGGCCACTCTACCATAACGGCCTGCGTGGTAGAGTGCTGCAGAGATGGTTGTCCTTCTGGAAGCTTCTTCCATCTCCACAGAGGAACTCTGGAGCTCTGTCAGAGTGACCATCGTTTTCTTGGTCATATCCCTAAGGTTTGGTCGGCCAGCTCTAGGAATCTTGGTGTTTCTTCCATTTAAAAATGATGGAGGCCACTGTGTTCTTGGGGACCTTCAATGCTGCAGACATTTTTCGGTACCCTTCACCAGATTCGTGCCTCGACACAATCCTGCCTCAGAGCTCTACGGACAATTCCTTCAACCTCATGGCTTGGGTTTTGCTTTGACATGCACTGTCAACTGTGGGACCTTATATAGACAGGTGTGTGCCTTTCCAAATCATGTCCAATCAAGTTGTAGAAACATCTCAAGGATGATCAATGGAAACAGAATGCACCTGAACAAAATGTTGAGTCTGATAGCAAAGGGTCTGAATACTTATGGAAGTAAAGTTTGCATTTTTTAAATGTAATTTTTTTACAAAAAATTGAAAAACCTGTTTTTGCTTTGTCATGGGATAGTCTGTGTAGATTGATGAGGAAAACAATTAATTGATTGAATAAGGCTGTAATGTAACAAAATGTGGAAAAGGAGTCTGAATACTTTCTGAATGCACTGTATGTGTGAAATTTGTTCTTATTTAGATTTTACCTGTCTCGAAAAAGGGACAGGTGGAAAAAAATACATGTCATCTATGCACTTAACTTCTTTGGGGTACCCCCCTTCTTCTCAATTTCCGACTGTAGCTCAGGCCCAGAAGCAAGGATATGCATTTTCTTGGTATCATTTGAAAAGAAACACTCTGAATTTTGTGGAAATGTGAATTGAATGTAGGAGAATATAACACAATAGATCTGGTAGAAGAAAATACAAGGAAATAAACATACGTTTTCTGTTTTCTATTGTTGCTGCATCATCTTTCAAATGAACAAGAACAGCCACACATACAGATAGGATGCTGGGGATGATTTGAATGAAGAACATAAGATGCCAACAAAGCTGAGCAAAGTTTTAGACAGATAACTTCAAAAATGAGCGAGCTACATGACACTGAGGATGAAGTCATCCAGGTGTCCCACACAAATGTACCCAAGTGGCCGAATTGGTACAGTGATACATTTTGAAGGAAAGAACTATATACAAAATACATAAATGCTATTCTAACACACCCCCCCCAAAAAAATAAAAAATAATAATAATAATAATTAAACATAAACAAATAACAAGGGTAACTATTTACACATTTTCTATTTACAATATTGTGAAGACCCTCAGTCCTCTACACAATATTGTGCTGAAGGTGCCATGGCCCATAGCAGTCTCTTTCTGGTGTAAAGCAGAGGCTTACTGAACAGGTGGTGCGGGTGATGGGGCATTTCCTGTGACAAAGGGCCCAAAGACATCTCCCTACTGTGCCCTTTTTGCCCTGAGGCACATTCATGCCTGCAGAGATTAATCTGGGCAGGTGAACACCACTGGTTGGAGCAGAAGGGACAGCGGTAGAGGGGACAGAAGGTGCTGAAGCAACTCGGTCTTGCTTTCTCTATCAATTTCCTCTATAATTTGGGTTAAATCTGTATACCTAGACTTTGTTTGAGCTTTTCCTGAGTTATTCGCCATAATTTAAATATATAAACTTGCTGAAAATGCTATTGACTATGTACTGCTATGCGTAACACTCGTGGCTCCGTCAAGTAGGATTTGCAATGGCGAATGAGCCTCTTTTACGCCAGAGTTTACGACAAAGGCTGGTCTTCGAACGTATAACCATTACATATTGCCGTTTACCTCCACTCATTGGCTATCTTCCAAGCTAGATTTCAAGATGATCAGTGGTCATTGGGCCAAAATACAGTCAATCAACGATAGACCGGTCCAACCATTGGTGCGCAATGAGGTCACTGATTGGTGTCTTCAAATCGGTTTGTTTCGGTCAAAACGTCCCGGGAAAATAACCATCAAGTATGGTTGTGTTAGTAACAACGAGAGGATTGCAATGAAACCAACCATGACTGGATAAACGTTTGTTTAGTGTGTGTAATTACCACGAACGCTTCGTCCAAAGTTGAATGAGACGGAAATCACAACGCAAGCGGTTTACAAATATTTCGGTTTAGGCTATAAAAGTGGATGTTATCAAACAAAACGAACATTCACTGGTAGTTAGGACACTTGGCATTGCCACCAGAGGAAGATCTTCAAAGGTAAGCAATTTATTTTATTGTTATTTCTGACTTTGCTTGGTTGGAAAATGCTAAAAAATAAAATAAATAAAAAAATCGCATGGTTTGCTTTCGCAGTAGAGCATTTTTGAAATCTGACACAGTGGCTGGATTAATAAAATGTTCATCTTTTAAATTATGTAAGATGCATGTATTTACAGGAATGTTTACTAAAATACAAATTGTGTATTTAGAATGTTAGCGCTCTGCAGTTTTACCGGATGTTGGCCTGGTGGGACGTTAGCATCTCACCTACCCTAGAGAGGTTAAATAGCGAATGGAGTACACTTTTCCTGTAGTTCATTTTCATGCCAGCCAGGTAGGCTATACTCCTCGTGTAAAAAGAAGCAATGTGCTTAAATATTAGGAAAGTTGGGATATAAACATAATAGGCCTAGCCTATAGAAAGCTGATGGGATACTCCTCTTTTTAATAGAGACCATCAATCTGTTTTCTCACGCAATTGCATAGCCTATAGAAATGTTGCGCAACATAAGCTCATGGGCTCTCATGAAGTGTTTGACTAGATTTTCGATGAGATTTGCATTGATGTTAGAATGATTAGAGGGACAATAGAGTGCTGAGTACCAGGCGGTCTAAGGGTTGCCCCCTCTCATTGAATAACTCAAGTTGAAGGTTGATCTGTTGTCCTGCTGGTTGCCATTAGTAACTTAATTATTCTTATAACTTCTTCTGTGTGCAATTTAAACAAAATGGGTTCAAGGACATACATCTGTTCTATTATAAGCAATTATTGGTAGCATGAGTGTCTTTGAATTTGTAAAATGTATTTACACAAAGACTGACCATGAATATTGCAATTTTTCCATTCAATATAATGGCGGAGCCTGTTTTCTGCTAACAATGCCTGCAGTACTGCGGCCGTCCTTAAACTTCCGTGGCTACAATGAGATGGGGTAGTCGTTCTCCTCTGTCCCACAGTGGTTAATAACTGTTGGAGGAAGAGAAGATGGAGATGGAGGGGGTAATCCTCCCCCTTGTCACCCCCTCTGGGCTGTCATATCTTTCCTCTGAGTAATTGGGCCTGTCTGTATGTGGGACTGACTGTGACAGTGTGAGGGTTTGTACAGTATGTGTTCATGTCTGTGTAGGCATTACGTGTGTGGATGCATCAGTGTGTGGATGCATCAGTGTGTGGATGCATCAGTGTGTGGGCTCCTGTATAAACAGTATCTCTCTGGTTCTTGTGTGATTGCATAACAGGCCCTCAGCTGGTATTTGCGGCTCAAGGCCAGCTCCTCAGGCACAGATGGAGGACAAAGCCGCTTTGCGTAGACATCCCCCTTAAAACACACACACAAACACCAATCCTTTCATATGGATAAACAGCAT
This sequence comes from Oncorhynchus masou masou, assembly GCF_036934945.1. Taxonomy (NCBI): domain Eukaryota; kingdom Metazoa; phylum Chordata; class Actinopteri; order Salmoniformes; family Salmonidae; genus Oncorhynchus; species Oncorhynchus masou. Next base: position 21,677,093 of record NC_088229.1, read on the forward strand.
TCACTTTCAATCCCCTGTTCCAAAGTCTCCCATCCCATCCTTACTACTATTCCCTTCACAATAAAATATTAAACTGAACAGCTCTCCTGCGAAAAGTTTCCAACCCTGGCTGCCTTAGCTCCTTATAAGGCCAGGTTGTAGTGCAGTGGGTTCAGTATAAATCATGGTAAACATAGCAGGTCACCTCAGGGTAAGCCATGCTGGCAAAACTCACAAGCCACAATCCAGCCACAGCTGTTTGTCCTCAGAGCTCGTGTACACTGTATGTGTGTGGATGTAAGAGCCACCGTACAACACAGAGTCACGTGTGTGTGTGTGCGTGCGTGGTACAGATGCCCCGCAGCATACAGGCAGCTGGAAAACCACTACATGTACCAGGGAATGATATCCAGCCACCCACCAGCTCCTCAAAATAACAGGGAGATTTATCAGATTTAACAGGGAGATTTATCAGTGCCAATCAGCAAAGAGTTGTCCAGAGTACAGTTTCCAAGTACAACATGAAACACTATTGCCCGAGAGCAATTCATTTTAAATGATGTGTAGGACTGTGCTTGCAAATGATCTTGATTGTTATTAACCCACTTGTATCTATTTGCCAACCTGGAAAGACATCTAGCTTGCCATTAAGAGTATATTTAGCTTGAATGCCAGGACGGCACACTCAGCCGCCACAGCCACTGCCACGAGACCCTCAGAAATGACCAGCGGTTCTACTGTGGTCACAGAGCAGATGCTGATGTGATATGTTTGGCCTGTAATCCATGTTACGCCTCCAATTCTCAGGTTACGTCACAACGCTGTGGCTGTAACAGCATCTTTCTTTGTATTGATATGTAAACAGTGACTCTGGTTGTGGATAATCCCGTACATGACTGAGTGCTGGGCAGAAGGATACAGCAAAGTAGTGAGGATGCTTCTCTGTGATGCTACTGAGGTCAGAAATCCTTGCTCTGCCACATGGCCTAAATGTTTACTATGACCTCTCTGGTCTTTTCACACAGCGCTGATGGCTTTAGTGTAGTTCACTAGTACTATATGTTAGAAACATATACAGTATATCCTTCTTTTATCCTCCAAAACGTTTAATTTTTATTTTTACGAAGCACATGCCTAAAAATTATTCTAATAAAATACCTATTAGCTTGTGGTACTCTAATCTGGTCTTAACCACTAAACAGAGTAAAACAGTGTGAACTGGGCCAGCATGGAGACTGTAACTTCCATTAGTGCACAGTACATACTGCACAGCAGGACCACATAATCCTGACACATAATCCTCAATAATTTCTATATTCCCTACTAGCCCTCTTGGAGGGGAACAGAAATAACTCTCTCTCTGCTTATTTTCACTTTTGGAATGCCACAACACAAATTACAATCATTAGCGGTCCTGTTTTCAAATCTGCTAGCAGTGTTAACAGGCTCAATCTAAATTCTAAACCCTCTCCCTCTGGCAAGCAGGGACCCCACTATCCACTTCCTACTATCCGCTGTGAGCTATCACATTCAAGTACACACAAGGACTTTGACTTTCTGTTCGATGAGTGTTAAGCCTTCCAATTAGTGGCTACATACAACAAAACAGTAAAGCAGGAATTAGCCAAGACCTTTACCTTTTGTCATCAACATCACAAAGAAATCCATGCTGCCTCTGTAACATCCTCCTATCCAGACCGGTGCTATAGTGAAGCTTCTCAGAATCTGATCTCAGATTTAGTCACATCGTGCTGCTGCCTGTCTGTCTGTCTGCCTGCCTGCCTCGTCAGAGCTGAGTTCAAGATGAGGCAGCTCCTTACCAGCGGAAATGTGTTTTCTCTCTCTACATGTCTCTTTTCAATGTATCCCTCCCCACACCATCCCTCTACCCCCATCTGATTAGAGTTGACCAAACAATAAGTCTCTGGACACACACACACACACTACATTCTTTCCATTCACTGCATGGTTTCTCCACACTTCTAAAAAGTGTGCAACAGTTCAATTTGACCTCTCACATTTTCAGAACACACATACACACACCAATGCCATCAGCTTTAATGTTTGAAATAATTGGAGCAGATTCTATAACTCAACTTCATTTGGGAATGAATCATTTCATGTTCTGACAAGTCTAATCAAGATGAGCAATGCAGCACAGATAAAAAATGCTTCGTTTGGACATCAAGCCCTTTTGACCAATTAAAGGATGGCATTTCAGAGAACATCTTGGCCTGGCTACAGGCCTCTAAGAAGTCCAAAATCATAACAGCTCATCTGTCCTCGCTGTCAATCACTCCAGGATGACCTGTCAATCAACACATCCAACCAAAAAGTCCCTTTTGTCCTTAGATCTATGTTAAATTGCCTCGCTTGTCAATCTCTCTTTTACCTTTCTCTGTTCAATCCCCTTTTCCGGTTTCTCTCACTCTCGCCTGGAATAACTATTTAACCGTTCAAACATCAACAAGTGTGCCATTAACCCAGACAAGATAAGTAATAAGATACTCACTCTTCCATACAATCACAACTTATAACAAATTCAAAAGTCACTTTTTAGATGTATCATTAGCCATTCAATCCATCCCCATTTGTTTTGGCCATACATGAGTCAAATGGGTAATGTACCAACCAGTTTGTACAGTACAGTGATCAATAACCCTCTTGGGATGAATACGTCTGCTCTGCTCTTGGTGTGACTAGCTGTGATTTAAACTGAGTAGCTACAGTATCTCTCTCTGTGGCCTGATAGTGCTCTGAGTCCAGATTAGATAGATCCATCCATCCCTCTAAGAAACAGATGGACACTGTCCCAGAATGCTTGCTCTGTGGTCAGTAATTAGTGCCTGAGTAATCGCCACGCCACCTGCCTGCTCTTACCAACTAATAGGGGAGGCTGGCTTTGAGCACTCTGTGTCTCAGTGTCACTGACTGGGACCTATGGGGTCACAAGTAACTTAATTCCTCCTCTGGTGGATAGGGTCGTGGAGCCATCTGCACCCTGCCTAAGAGGCCCCGGCCCAGCCTGGGAGAGAGCAGGTTGATGATAGATCACTGCCCTGACAGTGTGGTTAAACAGCCCAGCTCTTTGGTCACTTGCATGTTTGTCTTCCATGGGGGTAATGGGGGTAGGTGTTACTGAGAATGGGTTAATAAAGGAGATGCCATTTGTCCTGAACTCTGGAGTCTTTAAGATGTTAAACAGTGACCCCCATACATCTCAATCATTTAATCATTCTGCTCTGTGGTAACTGGGAAGTAACTGTGGTTCTGACACCTCCTGCTTAAAAGGATTAAACATCTCTCATTATTCTTGCCCTGATATCAGACTGGAACATTAAACAAAAACTCCCGGTCACCAGACCTCAAACCATGTACCCTCTCTATTCTGCCGAAATGTCTTTCAATAACTTCACCATACCAAAGATGAATATAACCACACCAAAGATGTATGGAAAACACATCAATGATATGATGACAGTCACAGTTACATTTGGTTCTTTTATCTGGTTTGTCTGTGTTTTTAGCATGACAGTATAAAGTACAGTAGAGTCACCATGTGCTTTAGATTAAGGACTGTTTGTCTTCAAAGCCTGTTGACTTGACCTCAACACAGGGACATAATAACCAAGGACGCAAGCACTCAGTTAGAATAATTTGATAGAAATGAATACCCTCCTTGCAGCCTTTATTCCATATTTATAAACTGGGTGGTTTGAGCCCTGAATGCTGATTGGCAGACAGCTGTGGTATATCAGACCGTATACCATGGGTATGACAAACATGTATTTTTACTGCTCAAATTACATTGGTAACCAGTTTATAATAGCAACAAGGCACCTCAGGGGTTTGTGGTATATGGGTAATATACCACGGTTAAGGACTGTATTCGCATTGCGTCGTGCTAAAGAACATATCTTAGCCCTGGTATATGGGCCATATACCACACTCCCTCGTGCCTTATTGCTTAAGTAGAACCCAGTCTGTTTCTTATATCTGACTCTTTATTAGTTCAATCTGCCAGCCAGGGTTGGCTTATCTTCTGAAGGCCCAATGTGTGTTTGTGTATGCTGCATTGTTTAACCCAGAACTCTCTTTCTCTCTGTCAAAATTACCATGAAATGTGGCTATTGTCTCCATTCACTAAAACAACTAATAAAGGGAGTACTTCAGAAAATAGTCAGAAGTGCAAGCTGTGTCAACTTCAAGCCTTGTGCGAATGTACAGTGCGTAAACAAAAATAGTTTTTAAATGTACCGGTCCAAACTCAAAACCTTCTAAACTGCCCTTTCTCAAAGTGCTTATTAACTGTATGAAGACAGTGAAAAGTCAGAGAGAGCCACCCCTCCTTCAACCCATCCCTATCACAGCAGTGGTGGCCCGATCACAGCGGGATCTGAAAGAAAGGGATGGGGAGAAGGAGGGAGGGAGAGATTCAGGGAGGGGTAGAGAAGTTTAGGGCTTTATCACAGCGGTGGCGGCAGTAGCCGGATGTGAAAGGGCTAATCTTATTAGGGTGACGGACAGGATTAGGACTAACTAGGAGACCCAATGGTCTGGACACACTAAGGAGGGGAGGGAGGACAGGATTAGGACTAACTAAGAGACCCAATGGTCTGGACACACTAATGAGGGGAGGGAGGACAGGATTAGGACTAACTAAGAGACCCAATGGGCTGGACACACTAAGGAGGGGAGGGAGGACAGGATTAGGACTAACTAAGAGACCCAATGGGCTGGACACACTAAGGAGGGGGGGAGGACAGGATTAGGACTAACTAAGAGACCCAATGGGCTGGACACACTAAGGAGGGAGGGAGGACAGGATTAGGACTAACTAAGAGACCCAATGGGCTGGACACACTAAGGAGGGGAGGGAGGACAGGATTAGGACTAACTAAGAGACCCAATGGGCTGGACACACTAAGGAGGGGGGGAGGACAGGATTAGGACTAACTAAGAGACCCAATGGGCTGGACACACTAATGAGGGGAGGGGGAGGATTAGGAGGACAAGGATTAGGACTAACTAAGAGACCAATGGGCTGGACACACTAATGAGGGAGGGAGGACAGGATTAGGACTAACTAAGAGACCCAATGGACACACTAATGGGGAGGGAGGACAGGATTAGGACTAACTAAGAGACCCAATGGGCTGGACACACACAGGATTAATAACTAAGAGACCCAATGGGCTGGACACACTAATGAGGGAGGGAGGACAGGATTAGGACTAACTAAGAGACCCAATGGGCTGGACACACTAATGAGGGGAGGGAGGACAGGATTAGGACTAACTAAGAGACCCAATGGGCTGGACACACTAATGAGGGGAGGGAGGACAGGATTAGGACTAACTAAGAGACCCAATGGTCTGGACACACTAATGAGGGGAGGGAGGACAGGATTAGGACTAACTAAGAGACCCAATGGTCTGGACACACTAATGAGGGGAGGGAGGACAGGATTAGGACTAACTAAGAGACCCAATGGTCTGGACACACTAATGAGGGGAGGGAGGACAGGATTAGGGACCCAATGGGCTGGACACACTAATGAGGGGAGGGACTAAGAGACCCAATGGGCTGGACACACTAAGGGGGAGGGAGGACAGGATTAGGACTAACTAAGAGACCCAATGGGCTGGACACACTAATGAGGGGAGGGAGGACAGGATTAGGACTAACTAAGAGACCCAATGGGCTGGACACACTAAGGAGGGGAGGGAGGACAGGATTAGGACTAACTAAGAGACCCAATGGGCTGGACAGGATTAGGACTAACTAAGAGACCCAATGGGCTGGACACACTAATGAGGGAGGGAGGACAGGATTAGGACTAACTAAGAGACCCAATGGGCTGGACACACTAATGAGGGGAGGGAGGACAGGATTAGGACTAACTAAGAGACCCAATGGGCTGGACACACTAATGAGGGGAGGGAGGACAGGATTAGGACTAACTAAGAGACCCAATGGGCTGGACACACTAATGAGGGGAGGGGACAGGGGACTAACTAAGAGACCCAATGGGCTGGACACACTAATGAGGGGAGGGAGGACAGGATTAGGACTAACTAAGAGACCCAATGGGCTGGACACACTAATGAGGGGAGGGAGGACAGGATTAGGACTAACTAAGAGACCCAATGGGCTGGACACACTAATGAGGGGAGGGAGGACAGGATTAGGACTAACTAGAGACCCAATGGTCTGGACACACTAAGGATTAGGACTAACTAAGGACCCAATGGGCTGGACACACTAATGAGGGGAGGGAGGACAGGATTAGGACTAACTAAGAGACCCAATGGGCTGGACACACTAATGAGGGGAGGGAGGACAGGATTAGGACTAACTAAGAGACCCAATGGGCTGGACACACTAAGGAGGGGAGGGAGGACAGGATTAGGACTAACTAAGAGACCCAATGGGCTGGACACACTAATGAGGGGAGGGAGGACAGGATTAGGACTAACTAAGAGACCCAATGGTCTGGACACACTAAGGAGGGGAGGGAGGACAGGATTAGGACTAACTAAGAGACCCAATGGGCTGGACACACTATGAGGAGGAGGACAGGATTAGGACTAACTAAGGATGGGCTGGACTAAGGAGGAGGGAGGACAGGATTAGGACTAACTAAGAGACCCAATGGGCTGGACACACTACGGAGGGGAGGGAGGACAGGATTAGGACTAACTAAGAGACCCAATGGTCTAGACACACTGAGGAAGAGAGGGGGATGGGATGAGTGAAGAGGATTCATACAGGGAGAATGCAAACACAGAAGAAAGGGGAGAGGAATACTAGTTGTTCCTCAGAAAGACACGAGGACACTGACTGGACACCTAAATGACCATAGGTGGTTGAAAAACACTTCAACAGACAGACACTAATTTTCAGGGGCACAGTGAGCTGTATACACTCTCTCCATATTTATTTGGTCAGTGAAGCTATAACTTTAATTTTGTCTCTTTGAGATCAAATGTTTTATTTGAGGCGATAGTACAGAATGTCACTTTTTATTTGAGTGTTTTTATACATACACTACATGGCCAAAATTTGTGGATTTCTGCCAAACTCGTTGCTGACTGGTGTATAAAATCGAGCATACAGTGACTTTCAATGTGGCACCATCATAGGATGCCACCTTTCCAACAAGTCAGTTCGTCAAATATCCGCCCCGCCAGAGCTGCCTCGGGTCAATTGTAAGTGCTGTTATTGTGAAGTGGAACCGCCTAGGAGCAACAACAGCTCAACCTCAAAGTGGTAAGCAACACAAGCAGCACAAGCTCACAGAATGGAACCGCCGAGTGCTAAAGCGCGTAAAAATAGTCTTTCCTCGGTCACAAGACTTCTTTTAAAATATGTGACACACCGAAAGACAGAGGCTCACATCTATATGTACACTACCGTTCAAAAGTTTGGGGTCACTTGTTTTTTTAAAAAAGCTAATTTTTTTTCCATTAAAATAAGAGCAAATTAATCAGAAATACAGTGTAGACATTGTTAATGTTGTAAATGACTATTGTAGCTGGAAATGGCAGATTTTTATGGAATATCAACAATGGCTTGGGAAAGTATTCACCCTCCTTGGCATTTTTCCTATTTTACAACCTGGAATTTGTATAATTTGATTTACACAACATGCCTACCACCTTGAGGCAAAATATTTTTTATTGTGAAACAAACAAGAAACAATACAAAAAAAACAGAAAATTTGAGCATGCATAACTATTCACCCCCCCAAAGTCAATACTTTGTCGAGCCACCTTTTGCAACAATTACAGCTCCAAGTCTGGGGCGGCAGGGTAGTCTGGGGCGGCAAGGTAGCCTAGTGGTTAGAGCGTTGGACTAGTAACCGGAAGGTTGCAAGTTCAAACCCCCCGAGCTGTCGTTCTGCCCCTGAACAGGCAGTTAACCCACTGTTCCTAGGCCGTCATTGAAAATAAGATTTTGTTCTTAACTGACTTGCCTAGTTAAATATAAATAAATACAAAGTCTCTTGGGCTATGTCTCTATAAGCTTGGCACATCTAGTGATGTACTGTGATTTTTGCCCATTCTTCAAGGCAAAACTGCTCCAGCTCCTTCAAGTTGGATGGATTCCGCTGGTGTACAGCAATCTTTAAGTCATACCACAGATTCTCACTTGGAATCAAGTCTCGGCTTTGACTAGGCCATTCCAAGACATTTAAATGTTTCCCCTTAAACCACTTGAGTGTTGCTTTAGCAGTATGCTTGGGTCATTGTCCTGCTGGAAGGTGAACCTCCGTCCCAGTCTCAAAACTCTGGAAGACTGAAACAGGTTTCCCTCAAGAATGTACCTGTATTTAGCGCAATCCATCATTCCTTCAAGTCTGACCAGTTTCTCAGTCCCGGCCAATGAAAAACATCCCTACAGCATGATGCTGCCACAACCATGCTTCACTGTGGGGATGGTGTTCTTGGGGAATAAGAGGTGTTGGGTTGAGAGGTGCTGGGTCAGACATAGCGTTTTCCTTGATGGCCTAAAAGCTCAATTTTAGTCTTATCTGACCAGAGTACTTTCTTCTATATGTTTGGGGAGTCTCCCACAAACCTTTTGGCCCAGAAATGCTGTTACTCCAGATACTCAACTAGTCTAAAGAAGGCCAGTTTTATTGCCTCTTTAATCAGGACAACAGTCTTCAGCTGTGCTAACATAATTGCAAAATGTTTTTTTAATGATCAATTTGCCTTTTAAAAGGATAAACTTGGATTAGCTAACACAACATGCCATTGGAACAAAGGAGTGATGGTTGCTGATAATTGGCCTCTGAAGATATTCCATTAAAAATCAGCCGTTTCCAGCTACATTAGTCATTTACAACATTAAAAATGTCTACACTGTATTTCTGATCAATTTGATGTTATTTTGATGGACAAAAAAATTACCTTTTCTTTCAAAAACAAGGACCTTTCTAAGTAACTCCAAACTTTTGAAGGGGAGTGTAGATATTATTATTCCATTACTTTACTTTAGTTAGATTTGTGTGTATTAGGTGTTGTGGAATTGTTAGATTACAGTGTATAGGCTACATGTATAATCAGAGAGCTCCCTCCAACCACAGCATGTCATAGATCTCTGCTATGAACACTTTCAAAAGTTTTAAACGTGCTAAACCACATGCAGCTAGCATTTCTAATGGTAAACCCTTGCACTCAGAGATGGTTTGTGTGTGGATAACATCGACTCACACAAAGTGCAGCTGCTCTGTTTTTTTGTTGCCTAGATTCTCTATGACCCTTTCTTTCACATTACTGAATGCTTTATCTGTTCTGGATGTGGTAAATGTGTTGTGTTTGGATAATGTTTGTTTGAGTCTATATCTAGACCTACTCTCCACATGGACAGTTTGGTTAATCAGCTCTCCAATCCCCAATCCACTCTAACATATAAAAACACAGAGAAATCATATTGTTGTCAGAAATCACCTCAAATCACCCAATACAGAATGGAAGTTAGCCATATGACTCTTCCTCAATAAGTAAGTTACAACCAAATAGCGACAGCCATGTGACACACAAGAGAGCACTGCCTGCACTAGACTGTGATCATACCTATCCTACTTATGTGTTATGACTCCAAAATGAGAAGGAAAGAAACCTATGGCATGAAATATAATCACATGAAACATCTTGAAAACAGTGTCGATGTTCCTGTGAGGAGTATGTGACGGGAGTATGCGAGGCCTACCTCCAGCCATGCATACGAAAGCCAGGACACTGGTCTCCACATCTTATACATGGTTGTCCCCGGTCTGGGTCTTCCTCCTCCTGCTGAAATCACCACAACACAACATTAGAAACCCAGTATGATATCATTCATGCATCACAAACAATTAGAATAAAATTATCAACAAATGCAGCATTTATTTATTTCACATGACAGTAAGTGATTGGGAGGAGAAATGGTCACGTGTCAATGGTCAATCCACTTTAATCAAAAGCAGTATGGATGGTGAGAGGGTCATCCTTGAGGAGGAAAGCAATTCTCTGGAAAGCAAAATAAATTCACAGAGATCCAGTGAAAAACATGGAAATATCCCTTCCCTCACCCCCTCAATTTGCACATCTGCAGTTTGATTCCATGATTGACAGAGAAGTAGGATTGTATTGGTTCAATATGTAATATTGGTCTTGCTCATAATCCATGGGTGTGATGCCATCTGTGAGTACATGCGTCTAAACAATGTGCATGACTGTGTAACAGGGTGTTTAATAGGGTTGTGTATGTTTATGTGTGACAAACTCAGCAAAAAAAGAAACGTCCTCTCACTGTTAACTGCGTTTATTTTCAGCAAACATAACATGTGTAAATATTTGTATGAACAAAAGATTATCTCACAACTGAGATATAAACTGAACAAGTTCCACAAACACGTGACTAACAGAAATGGAATAATGTGTCCATGAACAAAAAAAGGGGGGGGGGGTGTTCCTTTTCAGGACTCTTGTCTTTCAAAGATAATTTGTAAAAATCCAAATAACTACACAGATCTTCATTGTAAAGGGTTTAAACACTGTTTTTCATGCTTGTTCATTGAACAATAAACAATTAATGAACATGCACCTGTGGAACGGTCGTAAAGACTCCAAAAGCTTACAGATGGTAGGCAATTAAGGTCACAGTTATGAAAACTTAGGACACTAAGAGGCCTTTCTACTGACTCTGAAAAACACCAAAAGAAAGATGCCCAGGGCCCCTGCTCATCTGCATGAACGTGCCTTAGGCATGCTGCAAGGAGGCATGAGGACTGCAGATGTGGCCAGGGCAATAAATTGCTATGTCCATACTGTGAGACGCCTAAGACAGCGCTACAGGGAGACAGGACGGACAGCTGATCGTCCTTGCAGTGGCAGACCACGTGTAACAACACTTGCACAGGATCGGTACATCCGAATATCACACCTGCGGGACAGGTACAGGATGGCAACACCAACTGCCCTTGTTACACCAGGAATGCACAATCGCTTCATCAGTGCTCTCACTGTCCGCTGAGAGAGGCTGGACTGAGGGTTTGTAGGCCTGTAAGGCAGGTCCTCACCAGACATCATCGGCAACAATGTCGCCTATGTGCACAAACCCATCATCACTGGACCAGACAGGAGTTGCAAAAAGTGCTTTTCACTGACAAGTCTGGGATTTGTCTCACCAGGGGTGATGGTCGGATTCCTATTTATCGTCGAAGGAATGAGCGTTACACCGAGGCCTGTACTCTGGAGCGGGATAGATTTGGAGGTGGAGGGTCCGTCATGGTGTGTCACAGCATCATCGGACTGAGCTTGTTGTCATTGCAGGCAATCGCAGCGCTATGTGTTACAGGGAAGACATCCTCCTCCCACATGTGGTACCCTTCCTGCAGGCTCATCCTGACATGACCCTCCAGCATGACAATGCCACCAGCCATACTGCTCGTTCTGTGCGTGATTTCCTGCAAGTCAGGAATGTCAATGTTCTGCCATGGCCAGCAAAGAGCCCGGATCTCAATCCCATTGAACACATCTGGGACCTGTTGGATCGGAGGGTGAGGGCTAGGGCCATTCCCCCCAGAAATGTCCGGGAACTTGGCAAGTGCCTTGGTGGAAGAGTGGGGTAACATCTCACAGCAAGAACCGGCAGTACTTATTAATGCATGGTGCCGTCCATGAGGAGGAGATGCACTGCAGTACTTATTAATGCAGCTGCTGGCCACACCAGATACTGACTGTTACTTCTGATTTTCACCCCCCCCCCTTTGATCAGGGACACATTATTCCATTTCTGTTAATCACATGTCTATGAAACTTGTTCAGTTTATGTCTCAGTTGTTGAATCTTGTTATGTTCATACAAATATTTACACTTTAAGGTTGCTGAAAAGAAACGCAGTTGACAGTGAGAGGACATTTCTTTTTTTGCTGAGTTTATTAACACTTGTGAAGGATGCCCAGCGTGTGCGTTAAGGCAATAAACAGTGCACGCGTTTTTTTTTTTTTTTTTACTTTTTCAAATCAAAGTGTCCAAATAACTTCTTCAAATTAAGCACATTAATTTGCTTTGCAACCGGTGTAGAGCATAACATGTTCTGTAGTTCCGGGTTGGAGCGAGCGGTCGCATCTACACTTCGGTCCGCAGGTAGTATAATTTTTCATTACATTTCATTATAGTACAACGGTTTGATTTGTCTCATCTTAGCAATTTCTTCTTAGCTAGCTACATAGCCGTCTTTGTATCAAAGATAATTGCGTAATTATCGTATTTCGTCGTCCTAACGTAGTCTACACTGCTATCTGCCCAGCAGCTAGCTAACGCCCACCGTCTACTAGCACTGTAGAAACTATTACACTCAACTGAACGACTCGATTAGTGTAGTGTTAGCTAGCTACATAGCTGTCTTTGCTGTCTTCGTATCCAAGATAATTGTGTAGTTTAGAGTGTGTAGACTTAGAGTGATTATCTTAATTTACCGAGGTTAGCTAGCCAGCTATTTGTCGTCCTTAACGTAGGAGATACTGCTAGCTAGCTAGCCAACAGCTAGCCAACGTCTACTGAATAGAACTTCAACAACCCAGTCAACATTCCGCTTCGCTCCACAGGTAGTATCACATTTTGATTTGTTTGATCGTAGCTAGCTAGCTACATAGCCGTCTTTGTATCTAAGACAATTGTGTAGTCTAGAGCGATTTTCTAGGTTAGCTAGCCAGCTATTGTCGTTCTTTTAACGTAACGTAACGTAATCAACACTGCTAGCTAGCCAGCTAGCCAGCTAGCCCCCGAATAGCAGCACTGTAGAAACTATTACACTCGACGGAACGACTTGATTAGTGTAGTGTCAACAACGCAGCCACTGCCAGCTAGCCTACAAAGTCAACAACGCAGCCACTGCCAGCTAGCCTACTCCAGCAGTACTGTATCATTTCAATCATTTTAGTCAATAAGATTCTTGCTACGTAAGCTTAACTTTCTGAACATTCGAGACGTGTAGTCCACTTGTCATTCCAATCTCCTTTGCATTAGCGTAGCCTCTTCTGTAGCCTGTCAACTATGTGTCTATCTATCCCTGTTCTCTCCTCTCTGCACAGACCATACAAACGCTCCACACCGTGTGGCCGCGGCCACCCTAATCTGGTGGAGACCCACGTGGAGTTCCAGGTCTCCGGTAGCCTCTGGAACTGCCGATCTGCGGCCAACAAGGCAGACTTCATCTCAGCCTATGCCTCCCTCCAGTCCCTCGACTTCTTGGCACTGACGGAAACATGGATCACCACAGATAACACTGCTACTCCTACTGCTCTCTCTTCGTCTGCCCACGTGTTCTCGCACACCCCGAGAGCTTCTGGTCAGCGGGGTGGAGGAACCGGGATCCTCATCTCTCCCAAGTGGTCATTCTCTCTTTCTCCCCTTACCCATCTGTCTATCGCCTCCTTTGAATTCCATGCTGTCACATTTACCAGCCCTTTCAAGCTTAACATCCTTATCATTTATCGCCCTCCAGGTTCCCTCGGAGAGTTCATCAATGAGCTTGATGCCTTGATAAGCTCCTTTCCTGAGGACGGCTCACCTCTCACAGTCCTGGGCGACTTTAACCTCCCCTCGTCTACCTTTGACTCATTCCTCTCTGCCTCCTTCTTTCCACTCCTCTCCTCTTTTGACCTCACCCTCTCACCTTCCCCCCTACTCACAAGGCAGGCAATACGCTCGACCTCATCTTTACTAGATGCTGTTCTTCCACTAACCTCATTGCAACTCCCCTCCAAGTCTCCGACCACTACCTTGTATCCTTTTCCCTCTCGCTCTCATCCAACACTTCCCACACTGCCCCTACTCGGATGGTATCGCACCGTCCCAACCTTCGCTCTCTCTCCCCCGCTACTCTCTCCTCTTCCATCCTATCATCTCTTCCCTCTGCTCATACCTTCTCCAACCTATCTCCTGATTCTGCCTCCTCAACCCTCCTCTCTTCCCTTTCTGCATCCTTTGACTCTCTATGTCCCCTATCCTCCAGGCCGGCTCGGTCCTCCCCTCCCGCTCCGTGGCTCGACGACTCATTGCGAGCTCACAGAACAGTGCTCCGGGCAGCCGAGCGGTAATGGAGGAAAACTCGCCTCCCTGCGGACCTGGCATCCTTTCACTCCCTCCTCTCTACATTTTCCTCCTCTGTCTCTGCTGCTAAAGCCACTTTCTACCACTCTAAATTCCAAGCATCTGCCTCTAACCCTAGGAAGCTCTTTGCCACCTTCTCCTCCCTCCTGAATCCTCCTCCCCCCCCTCCTCCCTCTCTGCAGATGACTTCGTCAACCATTTTGAAAAGAAGGTTGACGACATCCGATCCTTGCTAAGTCAAACGACACCGCTGGTTCTGCTCACACTGCCCTACCCTGTGCTCTGACCTCTTTCTCCCCTCTCTCTCCAGATGAAATCTCGCTTCTTGTGACGGCCGGCCGCCCAACAACCTGCCCGCTTGACCCTATCCCCTCCTCTCTTCTCCAGACCATTTCCGGAGACCTTCTCCCTTACCTCACCCCGCTCATCAACTCATCCCTGACCGCTGGCTACGTCCCTTCCGTCTTCAAGAGAGCGAGAGTTGCACCCCTTCTGAAAAAACCTACACTCGATCCCTCCGATGTCAACAACTACAGACCAGTATCCCTTCTTTCTTTTCTCTCCAAAACTCTTGAACGTGCCGTCCTTGGCCAGCTCTCCCGCTATCTCTCTCAGAATGACCTTCTTGATCCAAATCAGTCAGGTTTCAAGACTAGTCATTCAACTGAGACTGCTCTTCTCTGTATCACGGAGGCGCTCCGCACTGCTAAAGCTAACTCTCTCTCCTCTGCTCTCATCCTTCTAGACCTATCGGCTGCCTTCGATACTGTGAACCATCAGATCCTCCTCTCCACCCTCTCCGAGTTGGGCATCTCCGGCGCGGCCCACGCTTGGATTGCGTCCTACCTGACAGGTCGCTCCTACCAGGTGGCGTGGCGAGAATCTGTCTCCTCGCCACGCGCTCTCACCACTGGGGTCCCCCAGGGCTCTGTTCTAGGCCCTCTCCTATTCTCGCTATACACCAAGTCACTTGGCTCTGTTATCACCTCACATGGTCTCTCCTATCATTGCTATGCAGACGACACACAATTAATCTTCTCCTTTCCCCTTCTGATGACCAGGTGGCGAATCGCATCTCTGCATGTCTGGCAGACATATCAGTGTGGATGACGGATCACCACCTCAAGCTGAACCTCGACAAGACGGAGCTGCTCCTCCTCCCGGGGAAGGACTGCCCGTTCCATGATCTCGCCATCACGGTTGACAACTCCATTGTGTCCTCCTCCCAGAGCGCTAAGAACCTTGGCGTGATCCTGGACAACACCCTGTCGTTCTCAACTAACATCAAGGCGGTGGCCCGTTCCTGTAGGTTCATGCTCTACAACATCCGCAGAGTACAACCCTGCCTCACACAGGAAGCGGCGCAGGTCCTAATCCAGGCACTTGTCATCTCCCGTCTGGATTACTGCAACTCGCTGTTGGCTGGGCTCCCTGCCTGTGCCATTAAACCCCTACAACTCATCCAGAACGCTGCAGCCCGTCTGGTGTTCAACCTTCCCAAGTTCTCTCACGTCACCCCGCTCCTCCGCTCTCTCCACTGGCTTCCAGTTGAAGCTCGCATCCGCTACAAGACCATGGTGCTTGCCTACGGAGCTGTGAGGGGAACGGCACCCCAGTACCTCCAGGCTCTGATCAGGCCCTACACCCAAACAAGGGCACTGCGTTCATCCACCTCTGGCCTGCTCGCCTCCCTACCACTGAGGAAGTACAGTTCCCGCTCAGCCCAGTCAAAACTGTTCGCTGCTCTGGCCCCCCAATGGTGGAACAAACTCCCTCACGACGCCAGGACAGCGGAGTCAATCACCACCTTCCGGAGACACCTGAAACCCCACCTCTTCAAGGAATACCTAGGATAGGATAAAGTAATCCTTCTCACCCCCCTTAAATGATTTAGATGCACTATTGTAAAGTGGCTGTTCCACTGGATGTCAGAAGGTGAATTCACCAATTTGTAAGTCGCTCTGGATAAGAGCGTCTGCTAAATGACTTAAATGTAAATGTAAATGTAGATCATGACAAACCCTCCACCTCCAAATTGATCCTGCTCCAGTACAGGCCTCGTTGTAACGCTTATTCCTTCAAGTATGTAAAGTCTGGGACAGTTGTGGGATGCCATAGATCTCACTTTTCTAAATGTAGATGTTCCAAAGGTCTGCATCAGTGGCTTGTAGGCTATGTGTGGAAGCCAGGAGATGCTAAACGTGTTTATGTAAACTAACAGTCAAATACAGTGTGACGGACAGTTAATTGCTTGGCAACTACTGGCTGACAAAATGTCCTGACCGCCACAGCCCTAGTTAGAGGTAGGGGAACAGGTTCTCCTCCAGTCCAGAAGTAACAGCCCAGGCCCTGAGTCCAATCCCTATACAGCAGAACTACAGCTCCTGCTGGGAGTGGGACTACAGCCACACACGACCCAAACTATTTCATTTTGTGAATTCAGAATATCTCAAAGTACATTCAACAAACCATTAAAAAAATATATAATTCTTTGCACATTAGTATTGGTGTCTATTCATGCAAGTAGTCTTTGAGAGTGCGTGTGTCACACTACTGCTCTATTGTGGTGTCTCTTTTTAGAGATGAGAGGAAGGAAACAGATACAGGAAGTGTGCTGCACTCTTTCCTTTCCCTCTCCATGTAGTCACTGTCTCCACTTTCCTTTCATCTGACGCTGGCATCCTACCTCTCCTCTACCACATTCTGATGAATAATTTTCTCACAATAATGTGCTCTTTTCTTACATTTGTCTAAAGGTGTTGAGAGATACAGTAGATGATAAACAGTTGGTTCACACCATACACTAGGTTTCCCCAATAGAAGACCCGCGGGCCAAATTCGTCTCGTGGGTGATTTGATTTGCCCCCCCAATTGTTCCAGCTCATAAAGTTATACAAGTACAGCGAGTAGCCATTTTCAGTGAGTGTGGACATTTACAAGCGAAAGGGAACGAGAGAAATTGCGCAAATGAACAAAGTTGTGATGCTGCTCTTCCATCAGACAAGCATACATGTGTACACGGAGCAGAGGGGGCAAAAATCTTATTTGGAAGCACAGGGGGAAAATGGCAGCTGTACAGAGGTCTTTGACTTCTCAAACATGGCAGAAAGCTAACAACCCATCTCCTTATTAATTCAGCCACATACTCAGCAAACTAAGAAGTAACTAAATACACAGCTGGAGAGTATAGCACATCTTAGACAGTTATAAAATATCTGATGGCAAACATTTAGTAGTGAATTGCATACAAGTGTAACTTCATTGCCTCATATGTGCAGCACAACAGAGAAGGACTCACCAATAGATATAGAATGCTATGGACTTACTAGCGTCCGCATTCTCCAGTTGTACACTTTACAACAAACACGTGACTGCCTGCTGTTCTGGGGAACTACGGTAAGCTTCATAATGAAGAATAATGTGGCAGGCAAATGAAGAACTCCTAACTTCTTCCACAAGTTCACTGCAGGTATTTACTCAAAAAGTAGCTACAAATATTGAAATGTATTCAAAAACCCCAAAGAAATAGTTTCAACGGTATTGACGGTATATGAAAACCATCCTGTGGGTATTTCCAAATAACCCGGAATACAGTATATACCAGGGATGCACAATATATCGGTGAACATATCGTAATCGGCTGATATTAGCTAAAAATGCCAACATCGGTATCGGCCCGATGTCTAGTTTAAAGCCGATGTGCAAAACCAATGTCAAAGATGACGTGCATACCTAAATAACGTAGGTACATGATGTAATGACGCCACGCACTACACGTGCAACACAGCATTCCTAACCTAGCCCACAATGTCTGCTGTGTGGATCGAGCATTCAAGTCGAGCAGTCATTTGAAAGAGTAAGGAAATTTCAGAGAGAGAACACAAAGGTGAAATCCATTAAAGCCAAGATAATGGAATTCATTGCCCTTGACAATAAACTGATCTCAGTTTTTTTTGTACCATTTTTCAGATGTTGCCCTACCAGAGTTACACAGTAATTGCGTCATTGCTATTAGCTTCATGACTGACATTTGGACCAGCAATATCAGCCCCATGAGCAGGCTGAGTCTGACAGCACAGTGGGTTGATAAGGATTTCGTACTGAGGAAAGCCGTATTGCATGTTCATGAATGTGCTGGTTGTCATACCACTGCTGCCATTTCAATGGCATTTTTTAAAACATGAACACACTAGTTAGTGCCATTCGAACAACTGACTCGAGGAATAAACTCATCCATTGCGTCTGCAGCAGACGTGATACCCTCTGTCATGGCATGGAAACATCTGTTCAACAAAACTGACTGGAATGTAAACAAATGTGCACAAAATTTGAGATAAGCTTCATGAGCGTATGGAAAATTTCTGGGATATTTTTTTTTCAGCTCATGAAACATGGGACAAACACTTTACATGTTGCACTCATATTTTTGTTCAGTGTAGTATTCGTATTCTAATTCCTAATTTTAACGCCACCGATTCTGTCACATAACAGTGGAGTGCGCATGCCCATTTTGACTTCGTCAATGCTAAGCTAACCAGTTAGCTAGCAGCTAGTGTGTGACGTTAGTGCTGAATAGTTTCTATTGAGTGAAGATGGCCCTTTTTCCAGACGAGGTGGATGTTTTTACTGGCCCACATCGGTGAATGAAACATTTGCTCTTGACAACAGTTTGCCCCGGCAACACAACTGCCCACACAGGCTGTGAACAAGCGATTCGGTGGCATTCTCTCTTTACTGTGTCGCCACCATGCTCGATGCTATGTACAAGGACCGCTACTTTGATGTAGACAAGAAACAGGGTTTATGTGAAATGTTACATACACAGATGGAAACAGACATAGTGATAGTGCGTACCGAGGAAGAGGCGCCACGGACAGACAGCTGAAACTTCACTGCTTGACATGTATGATGCAATCCTGGTTGAGAATGAAACGACTGAATAATCGAAACAGCACAGCAAGTAAGTGAAAGAAATAGGTTTTGATGATGTTTTACTGGTAATGGGGACATACGTAAATACCAACAAAATAACTTTTTGGTCAATGTGTGTGTGAGTGTGTGTGTGTGTGAGTGTGTGTGTCTGTATCACAACCGGATGTGATACAGCCTGGATCCGAACCAGGGACTGTAGTGACGCCTCTTGTACTGAGATGCAGTGCCTTAGACCGCTGCGTCCATGTGTGTGTGTTGACTATTTATCTGTATTAGAATGCTTAAAAGGCACCTAAAATGTTAAATATCAGGTATTGGTGTCGTTTTTTTAGCAAGGAAAATATTGGATATCGGATTCGGCCAAAAATGTAATATCGGTGCATCACTAATAAATCATTAACCGCTACATACAGCCTACATCATTGTCACCATATTAGTTCTCTCTCTGTCTTGATCTCCTTCGTTTTAGAAGAAATGTATTTGTTCAAAACTGTTCAACTATTGTCTTTCTCTCTCTTTGAGACGACTACTCACCACATTTTATGTTCTGCAGTTCTAGCTTGTGCTTTTAGTACTAGATTATCTGATCCTTTGATTGGGTGGACATGTCAGTTCATGCTGCAAGAGCTCTGATAGGTTGGAGGATGTCCTCTGGAAGTTGTCATAATTACTGTGTAAGTCTATGGAAGGTAGTGAGAACCATGAGCCTCCTAGGTTTTGTATTGAAGTCAATGTACCAAGAGGAGCTAGCTGTCCTCCGGCTACACCATGGTGCTACCCTACAGAGTGCTGTTGAGGCTACTGTAGACCTTCATTGCAAAACAGTGTGTTTAAATCAATTATTTGGTGACATGAATATATTTAGTATAGTTTTATGAAAAAAGGAAAACTTTAATGGTTCACTATTTTTATTTGAATGAAATTCACTGAGGATGGTCCTCCTCTGAGGAGCCTCCACTGGATACGGTATCCCGCCCATCCCTATTCGCAAGTATCCCAATTTAATCAAGGTTTGAAATGACTCAGTTTTTCTCAAATTCTATATATGTTTGGGCATCTTGCAGTGTACAATTATGTATTACTATGTTGCGGCCCCCAACCATCCTCTCAAGACAAAAATAATAATATCAACCCACGGCTGAATGTAATTGGGAACCCCTGCCATACACCATAACCTGATACACCCAGTCTTGGTTTGTGTGGTGTACATGACAATTTGTCAGTCTACTCTTGTTTCATTGTGCAAAACATTAGCCAGCCCTTCAAACAATAGAAAGGGAAGGATGGGGTAGTTAACAAAACAATATTTCTTAGATAAGTGAGAGAGACAGGGAGAGATAATCCCTGCCACGAAACAAGAACGGTGCCAAAAAACTGGAGAGTCCCTCGAGCAAATCTCACAAACTACACAGACATGCAGACATACCACTTATCCTTCTCTCTCACATACACACACCCAAATTAACCAAACCCATGTGATACGGGAATTGGAAGGCACCTGTGAATACCTGTTCAACTTTGTTCTCAAACCACATATCAGTACATAGGGTAAATGTCATGTTAGTATTCACGTCAAGCCAGTTATACCATTTGGGTTTTTATTGCTTGTGAAACTAGGTTATTATGATGGGGCTGCAGTACTAACAATGCTACAATAGACCAATCGGTTGGATGTTGTTGTCTGTATTTCACTCTTTTCATCAATGAGCCTATTCCTTCACTGAGTCCAGATGTTGTGATGTTTGTGTGTCATTGAGAAACTACACCACTGAGACACTTCAACACCAACCTACCAATGGCACCACCCCCCCTGCTCTGAGCTCAGATGCCCAATCTATGAACAGCATCAACAGGTTAGCCCACATGAAACAGTCACAAGCTAAGGAAAGAACATTGAATGGTTCACATACCATTTTATTGCATCTGGTGTGTGATTTAATATCTACATAAGGACATGTACATGCATGCTCACACACAGACATAAGTACTCAAAGTTATCTAAATCAATCAGTACAAGGTAGAAACATAAATTAAAAAGTTAAAACATAGCCTGTTTGAACGTCTTGTGTATACACACAAATGTAAAATGGCAAGAAGGTGGGGATAAAGGAACTGTACAAATGACTTCTGGGTGACTGGACCTTTCTGTTCTCATTTGCTAACAGAACTTTCAGACATGGTGACTGATCTCAGGGGGACAGGGAGGGGGAAACCACCAACTCTAATCACACAAGCCCAAATGTACGGAGTACTGAGAAAGTAAGTCCTCGTCAAACGTTCCCCTCCAAGTTGCTATTAATAAAATACAAATTCAAACATGAAAATATCTGTTTTGTACTTCATACCTTGTACTGAACAAACACGCTCACACATAACTACACATAGTCAGAGAGCTGACTCTCGTCTCTGGGAATGAGGCGACCCATGTTAACACGTGTGCTAAAACAAACAGCTAGTGAAGCCACATTGCCCTCTGCCATACTCACTGATCCTTGACATGTGCAACTCTCCACCAGAGCATGGGACTTCCTGGGAAAGTGTGTCATAAATACAGAGAGAAAAACAGGGGAGGAAAATACCAATCATGTTGTATTGACAAAATGTAAGATTAGAATACTGGGGAGAGAAGAGAGGAATGGAGAGAGAGGGCATGCAAATCATGCATTGTGGTTAGAGCAAATACCAGAAGTACTATATACTTTACAAAGCCTACAGAGAAGGAGCATAAGTAAATGCAATAAAGACGCATAAAATGTTAGCTAACAACTGTTAGGCCAGTACAGTACTGTTCGGTTCAGTACAAGTGTGGTTAAATCAGTATACAGGGTATTCGGGAAGTATTGAGAACCCTTACCTTTTTGCAAATGTTGTTACATTACAGCCTTATTCTAAAATGGATTTTAAAAATTAAGAAGGAAAGGCACACACCTGTCTACAGTGCCTTGCGAAAGTATTCGGCCCCCTTGAACTTTGCGACCTTATGCCACATTTCAGGCTTCAAACATAAAAATATAAAACTGTATTTTTTTGTGAAGAACCAACAACAAGTTGGACACAATCATGAAGTGGAATGACATTTATTGGATATTTCAAACTTTTTTAACAAATCAAAAACTGAAAAATTGGGCGTGCAAAATTATTAGCATTTTGAGTAGCATTTAGCACGCAACATTTTCACAAAAACCAGATAACCAAATAAATAAAATCATTTACCTTTGAAGAGCTTCTGGTGTTTTCAATGAGGAGACTCTCAGTTACATACCAAATGCGCAGTTTTTCCTGAAAGCGTCTGTGTGTAGGAGAAATCGTTCCGTTTTCTACATTGCATCTGGCTACCGAAACGAACCGAAAATTCAGTCACCTGCAACGTAAAACTTTTTCCGGATTAACTACATAATATCGACCGAAACATGGCAAACGTTGTTTGGAATCAATCCTCAAGGTGTTTTTTCACATATCTCTTCATTGATATGCAGTTCGTGGAAGCTTGCTTTCCTCTCTGTATCGCATGGAAAAATACTGGCAGGTGACTTTTGCGCACCAATTTCAGCGCAGGACACCGGGCGGACACCTGGTAAATGTGGTCTCTTATGGTCAATCTTCCAATGATCTGCCTACAAATACGTCACAATGCTGCAGACACCTTGGGGAAACGACAGAAAGGGCAGGCTCATTCCTCTCGCATTCACAGCCATATAAGGAGACAATGGAAAACAGAGCCTCAAAAATCCTTGTCATTTCCTGGATGCCATCTCATCTTGGTTTTGCCTGAAGCTCACGTTCTAGGGCACACACAGAGAATATCTTGGTATTTCTGGACACGTCAGAGTGTTTTCTTTCGAATGGTATCAATTATATGCATAGTCGAGCATCTTTTTGTGACAAAATATCTTGTTTAAAACGGGAACGTTTTTCATCCAAAAATGAAATAGCGCCCCCATAGATGTAAGAGGTTAATAACACATTCTTATTTTCAATGACGACCTAGGTAAAGTGGGTTCACTGCCTTGTTCAGGGGCAGAACGGCAGATTTTTACCTTGTCAGCTCGGGGATTCAATCTTGCAACCTTACAGTTAACCAGTCCAGTGCTCTAACCATCTGCCTCACGAGGAGCCTGCCTGTTACGCAAATGCAGTAAGAAGCCAAGGTAAGTTGCTAGCTAGCATTAAACTTATCTTATAAAAAACAATCAATCATAAATCACTAGTTAAGTACACATTGTTGATGATATTACTAGTTTATCTAGCGTGTCCTTTGTTGCATATAATCGATGCGGTGCACATTTGCGAAAAAGGACTGTAGTTGCTCCAACGTGTACCTAACCATAAACATCAATGCCTTTCTTAAAATCAATACACAGAAGTAATATTTTTAAACCTGCATATTTAGCTAAAAGACATCCAGGTTAGCAGGCAATATTAACCAGGTGAAATTGTGTCACCTCTCTTGCGTTCATTGCACGCAGTCAGGGTATATGCAACAGTTTGGGCCACCTGGCTCGTTGCGAACTAATTTGCCAGAATTGTACGTAATTATGACATAACATTGAAGGTTGTGCAATGTAACAGGAATATTTAGACTTAGGGATGCCACCCATTAGATAAAATACGTTACGGTTCCGTATTTCACTGAAATAATAAACGTTTTGTTTTCGAGATGATAGTTTCCAGATTCGACCATAGAGCCTCTGATCCGTTTCAGTTGATCTTCTACAGTATTTTTAAATGTTGCCTCATGGCAGGAACACCCGTTGTTCCTACATTTTTGTAGAGCGACGTGAGAGATACATATATACACATTTTGTCTGAATACTTACGTAAATGTGATGTTATACAGTTTCCTGTTTTTGCTTTTTAATTATGGGCTATTGTGTGTAGATTGATGAGGGAAAAAAACAATCTAATCACTTTTATAATTAGGCTGTAACGTAAAATGTAACACAAAATGTGGAAAAGTTCTAAGGGTCTGAATACTTTCCGAATGCACTGTACTCAGCAGTGAAATCCCAAACATATTGACGATAAAAGCACACTGCTCTCTGACCTTACAATCAATGTAAACATTTATGTGAGTTGATCAATGCCAGGAGTCATATGTTCAGATAATGGTTGTAGGCCTTGAGTTTATGTACTGCATATGAATTCCTTTATAATAGTGCATAAACAAGAAACACAAGGTCAAACTCCGTCCTCATAAAGCTGATCCATTCTGCTCATGGAGTAAAAGCCGGTATTAGAACAGTCCCATCTGTAAACTGATCCAGAAAGAAATGCATCCAAACCTGCCATGCTGGTTCTAATTAACTTCATGGTGCAAACAGAGAGAGAGGGGATGTTATCTGCATATCATTACCATGACAAATAAAGTTTGTAATGGAAACTTCAGATCCATCATACAACTTTGGCTCCTTCAGCTTATTTTTCCATGAATGAAGACAAGAGCAGGGAGGAGAAATGCATCATGTGCTAGAGAACATGTGAAGCTGATGATGTCAAGAAAACTCTCACAAGTATAAACACCATGGGACCACGCAGTCATCATACCGCTCAGGAAGGAGATGCGTTCTGTGTCCTAGAGATGGACGTACTTTGGTGCGAAAAGTGCAAATCAATCCCAGAACAACAGCAAAGGACCTTGTGAAGATTCTGGAGGAAACGGGTACGAAAGTATCTATATCCACAGTAAAACGAGTCCGATATTGACATAACCTGAAAGTCCGCTCAGCAAGGAAGAAGCTCTGCTCCAAAACCGCAATAAAAAAGTCAGACTACGGTTAACAACTGCACACGGGGACAAAGATCGTACCTTTTGGAAAAATGTCCGCTGGTCTGATGAAACAAAAATATAACTATTTGTCCATATTGACCATCATTATGTTTGGAGGTAAAAGGGGGAGGCTTGCAAGCCAAAGAACACGGGGGTGGCAGCATCATGGTGTGGGGTTCTTTGCTGCAGGAGGGACTGGTGCACTTTACAAAATAGATGGCATCATGAGGAAGGAAAATGATGTGGCTATATTGAAGCAAAATCTCATGACATCAGTTCAAACTTGGTCGCAAATGGGTCTTCCAAATGGACAATGACCCCCAAGCACACTTCCAAAGTTGTGGAAAAATAGCTTAACTTCTCTAGGGTAGGGGGCAGCATTTTGGAATTTTGGATGAAAAGCGTGCACAAATTAAACAGCCTTCTACTCAGGCCCAGAAGATATGCATATCCTATAATTAGTAGATTTGCATAGAAAACACTCTAAAGTTTCCAAAACTGTTAAAATAATGTCTGAGTATAACAGAACTTATTTGGCAGGTGAAAACCGGAGAAAGATCCATTCAGGAAGTAGGATTTTTTTGTGTGTAGTTTTCTATTCAATGCCATTACAGTATCCATTGACTTAGGACTCAAATTGCAGTTCCTATGCCTTCCACTAGATGTCAACAGTCTTTAGAAATTGTTTCAGGCTTGTATTCTGAAAAATAAGGAAGTAAGTCTGGATGAGTGGACCCTGCCGTGTCAGAGCTTTTTCATGCGCACGACCGAGAGAGTGCCTTTCTTGTTTACCTTTTATATTGACAACGTTATTGTCCGGTTGAAATATTATTGGTTATTTAGGCTAAAAACAACCTGAGGATTGAATATTAACATCGTTTGACATGTTTCTATGAACTTTACGGATACAATTTGGATTTTTTTGTCTGCCTGTTATGACTGCGTTTGAGCCTGTGGATTACTGAAGAAAACGCGAGAACAAAACTGAGGTTTTCGGATATAAAGAGAGACTATCGAACAAAAGGAACATTTATTGAATAAATGAATGTCTTTTGAGTACAACCATATAAAGATCATCAAAGGTAAGTGATTAATTTTCTCTCTATATCTGACTTGTGTAACTCTTCTACTTGGCTGGTTACTGTTTGTAATGATTTGTCTGCTGGGCTTTGTTCTCAAATAATTGTATGCTTTTGCCGTAAAGCATTTGTGAAATCTGACACCGTGGTTGGATTCACAAGAGGTTCATCTTTAAACCTTATGTAAAATAGTTGTATGTTTTCTGAATTTTTATAATGAGTATTTCTGTATTTGAATTTCGCTAGCGTCCCACATACCCTAGAGAGGTTAAGGACAACAAAGTCAAGGTATTGGAGTGGCCATCACAAAGCCCTGACATCAATCAGATAGAACATTTGTGGGCAGAACTGAAAAAGCGTGGGCGAGCAAGGAAGCCAACAAACCTGACTCAGTTACACCAGCTCTGTCAGGAGGAATGGGCCAAAATTCACCCAACTTATTGTGGGAAGCTTGTGGAAGGCTACCCGAAACATTTGACCCAAGTTAAACAATTTAAAGACAATGCTACCAAATACTAATTGAGTATATGTAAACTTCTGACACACTGGGAATGTGATGAAAGAAATAAAAGATGAAATAAATCACTCTCAACTATTATTCTGACATTTCACATTCTTAAAATAAAGCGGTGAACCTAACTGACCTAAGACAGGGAATTTTTACTAGGTTTAAATGTCAGGAATTGTGAAAAACTGAATTTAAATGTATTTGACTAAGGTGTATGTAAACGTCTGACTTCAACTGTATACACACATCCTACTTTAGTTACTGCCTATGACCTTGATATCAGGTTATCTAAAAAGCATTTTTTGTTATTACAAGGTGGGGATCAGATATTGTGTGTTTGTTCTCAGGCTCATGCATGTCATGGCTATGTGATCACAGCAGTCGGATAGATTGTGAGGGCCACAAAGTTGGGTAAAGGGTTGAACCTAAAAGCTGACCAGTGCCATCATAGTCATGTACAGTCGTGGCAAAAAGTTTTGAAAAAGACACAAATATTCATTTCACAAAGTCTGCTGCCTCAGTTTGTGTGATGGCAATTTGCATATACTCCAGAATGTTATGAAGAGTGATCAGATGAATTGCAATTAATTGCAAAGTCCTTCTTTGCCATGCAAATGAACTGAACCCCCAAAAACATTTCCACTGCATTTCAGCCCTGCCACAAAAGGACCAGCTAACATCATGTCAGTGATTCTCTCATTAACACAGGTGTGAGTGTTGACATGGACAAGGCTGGAGATCACTCTGTCATGCTGATTGAGTTCGAATAACAGACTGGAAGCTTCAAAAGGAGGGTGGTGCATGGAATCATTGTTCTTCCTCTGTCAACCATTGTTACCTGCAAGGAAACACGTACAGTCATCATTGCTTTGCACAAAAAGGGCTTCACAGGCTATGATATTGCTGTCAGTATGATTGCACCTAAATCAACCATTTATCATCAAGAACTTCAAGGAGAGTGGTTCAATTGTTGTGAAGAAGGATTCAGGGTGCCCAAGAAAGTTCAGCAATCGCCAGGACTGTCTC
This sequence comes from Oncorhynchus masou masou, assembly GCF_036934945.1. Taxonomy (NCBI): domain Eukaryota; kingdom Metazoa; phylum Chordata; class Actinopteri; order Salmoniformes; family Salmonidae; genus Oncorhynchus; species Oncorhynchus masou. The sequence continues at coordinate 21,704,492 of NC_088229.1, forward strand.
CTAAAGTTGATTCAGCTGCGGGATCGGGGCACCACCAGTACAGAGCTTGCTCAGGAATGGCAGCAGGCAGGTGTGAGTGCATCTGCTCACACAGTGAGGTGAATACTTTTGGAGGATGGCCTGGTGTCAAGAAGGGCAGCAAAGAAGCCACTTCTCTCAAGGAAAAACATCAGGGACAGACTGCTATTCTGCAAAAGGTACAGGGATCGGACTGCTGAGGACTGGTGTAAAGTAATTTTCTCTGATGAATCCCCTTTCCAATGGTTTGGGGCATCCGGAAAAAAGCTTGGCCGGAGAAGACAAGGTGAGCGCTACCATCAGTCCTGTGTCATGCCAACAGTAAAGCATCCTGAGACCATTCATGTGTGGGGTTGCTTCTCAGCCAAGGGAGTGGGATCACTCACAATTTTGCCTAAGAACACAGCCATGAATAAAGAATGGTACAAACACATCCTCCGAGAGCAGCTTCCCCCAACCATCCAGGAACAGTTTGGTGACGAACAATGCCTTTCCCAGCATGATGGAGCACCTTGCCATAAGGCAAAAGTGATAACTAAGTGGCTCGGGAACAAAACATTGATATTTTGGGTCCATGGCCAGGAAACTCCCCAGACCTTAATCCCATTGAGAACTTGTGGTCAATCCTCAAGAGGCGGATGGACAAACAAAAACCCACAAATTCTGACAAACTTCAAGCATTGATTATGCAAAAATGGGCTGCCATCAGTCAGGATGTGGCCCAGAAGTTAATTGACAGCATGCCAGGGCAGATTGCAGAGGTCTTGAAAAAGAAGGGTCAACACTGCAAATATTGATTCTTTGCATCAACTTCATGTAATTGTCAATAAAAGTCTGACACTTTTGAAATGCTTGTAATTATACTTCAGTATTCTATAGTAACATCTGGCAAAAATATCTAAAGACACTGAAGCAGCAAACTTTGTGGAAATTAATATTTGTGTCATTCTCAAAACTTTTAGCCACGACTGTAATGGCAATTTTGGGTAACACTTTGGGGTACTATGTCCTGGCAAAATAAATACTGGGGGTATGCCGTACCGGTAAAAACATGAGCCTATGACAATGTGGATGCATAAATTCTGGCCTACACTCTTAGAAAAAAGGGTTCCAAAATGGTTACTTTGCTGTCCCCATAACAGAAACGTTTTTGGTTTCAGTTAGAACCCTTTTGGGTTCCATGTAGAACCCTCTGTGGAATGGGTTCGTCATGGAAACAAAAAAGGTTCTACCTGGATCAAAAAAACGGTTCTTCAAAGGGGTTTTTCTATTTGGGAAAGCCGGAGAACCATTATAGGTTCTGGATAACACCTTTTCTTCTAGGAGCGTAATGACAATTGCCAAAATGTTGTGTAACAGACGTTTCTTTCCATTCACCACTGTTTGGAGGCTGAAAATACAATGAGTGTACAAAACATTAGAAACACCTTCGTAATATTGAGTTGCACCCCCCTTTTGCCCTCAGAACAGCCTCAATTAGTCAGGACATGGACTTTCCAAGGTGTCGGAAGCGTTCCACAGGGATGCTGACAGTTGTGTCTAGTTGGCTGGATTTCCTTTAGGTGGTGGACTATTCTTGATACACACGGGAAACTGTTGAGCATGAAAAACCCAGCAGTGTTACAGTTCTTGACACAAACCGGTGGGCCTGGCACCTACTACCATAATCTGTTCAAAGGCAGTTAAATATTTTGTGAAGCCCTCTGAATGGCACACATACAGAAGCAATGTCTCAATTGTCTCAAGGCTTAAAAATCCTTATTTAACCTGTCTCCTACCCTTCATCTTCACTGATGAAGTGGATTTAACAAGTGACATCAATAAGGGATCATAGCTTTCACCTGGTCAGTCTTTGTCATGGAAATAGGTGTTCTTAATGTTTTGTACACTCAGTGGATGTATGTTAGTGATGTGCAGTTCGCAAACGTTTTTATTTTTTTTAACAACTCTTTTTACTGACTCGAGAGTCATGAATTGTTTTTCTGAGTGACTTGTTAATTTTAGTTCGTTAGACCTACTAGTGCTTGCCGCTATGAGCCCTACAGCAGGATTAATACACCCTCTTCTTGCTCAACGGCTCCGGACATGTGCTCCAACCGTCTGTCATTATGCATGCAGGGAATAAATAGATCATGAGTGTAGAGAAGAAAAATACATGTTTAGAACTCATAATTGATCGCATGCTGCAAGAATGAATGCAATGAATTGATTATTGAATGTTATGATGGACACAGCTTTGTAGAACCAAAACGTACACAGCCTCTGCTCTACAAACTCAAGAGGATTAATTGGGGATGGGGGGGGGGTTGCAGTTCATGAACAACATTGTGCTTATCACCCTCACGGCAGTCAAGCAATGCATTCCGCCAAGAGTCGTTCACAATCTAGTCCGGTTGCGGCCACTAATACGTGCTCTGGGCATTAGGCCTTACTGACTCAAATGAACTAAATGGGTTGACAGGTAGCTTAGTAAAGGAGCCCTGAAGTGATTATTTGACAAGCGCGTGCATGCATAGGTGGACCCTTACCGGGAAGTAATGTATTCTACTTTCACCCCTCCTTATACTCATGTTATAACAATGTAACTATATAGTAACAACATTGTTACAATGCATATAAGAACAGATGCTGGAATGGAGCCAGCAGGGTGTTTAGCTTAGTCATAAAACAGAATGTTTTACGTATAGTTTTCCCGCTGTGTTTGAGGAGTTCAACGTTAACAGTGGAGAAGTCATGGGTCACAGGCCTGTGCAGCCAAAATCACTAAAGGCATGTTGGGTTGAGTTGTTACACTCCTCACTGGGCTGGATACATCAAAAACACAGCCTGCAGGGAACGCTTCACCTAACCATCAACACCACACACATCTTGCTCTTCTCTCGGGAACGGTCAGGAACACATCCCCATCCCTTTTGAGCGTTGACAATACCATACTGCATGTTAACATCATACAGCCTTTTGTTTATCTTTGCAATTCACAGGTTCTGTACCTTTGATGCACGTTGATGTGTTCAGGTTTTTACCTCAAATGCATCTACTGTACACCTGGGATAATATTTGTTGTCGTCAATAGGGATTTAATACACGTACTGCAGTGTGGGATATATTTTCTGCAAAGAATGTTTTTATTGCTTCCTGAAAATGTATCCTCTCTTTGACTAAGAGAGGCTGACACCAACTAAACTCACCAGCTGGCTTACTGTGTTGTGTCTTGACCTCAAAACCACCCTTTCAAGTGATTCATGACAAAACTGAGTAGGCATAATTCTGCAGCTTTTGCATGTCTTAACTACCTGTGTTTTTAGTTTCCATTGGGAGGATTGCTTCAGGCTACTAAAATGACGCTGACTAAAAGCTTTATTCACATGTTGGAAGCTCCTGCAGAGGAAAGGAGACACGTACTCCCTGGATATGCCTTTTTATGTGCCTTCTTGAAATTGCAATAATAACTCTTTAAAATGTGTATGTATGAATGTCTTATATAATGTCCACATACAATTTCACCTTCTACTGAAGTTCGTATAGAATCGATACTATAGAGCAGTCATTAATACAGCAGACCCTAAATGGGGCCATAGTGTGGATCTGTTGTGTGTGGTGAGTTCCACATGCCAACAGCCCAGTATAATTATAGTGGGATTCACTTTTAAGGGCATTGGAAATGCTCCAAGTATGCTAGAAGCCAGATGTTTGGTATAACAACAGCTATACTAGTCCTCCATGACTGAATGGTTCAACTCCCTTACTGAAAAAAAAACAATGTCCTCCCTGGCACTAGTCATAGGTGTAAACTCAAATGCATTGGTGAGTCAATGTTCAAAAACATTTTTAAAGACTACCTTGCCTTTGAGCAACAAGTGTGTGTACATTTAAAAAAATATGAGTGTGTGTCACACAGAGCTCACTAAGAGTGTGCGGGCTGGGGTCGGTGAGTGGAAGGTTATACTTTGGGCTAGAAGTTGCCTGCCTAACCTGTGCAGGTAAATGCCAATGACGTAGGTGACCGTACGCCCCTCCCACGTAACCATGATTCATCTCAACTCAGAAAACAAAGAATGGAATTCTGTAAACTAACTCAAGAGAAGTAAAGCAACTTGTCCAATTATATCATAACGCATAGGCAGATCTATAACCAATCCGAATAACACAACGTTAGCAAAAAAAACAAAAACACATAGCCTATTTAGTTCTGCCAACTTTGATTATCTTTATTTTGTAAGTAATTAACTAGATACACTTCGAAAAGCTATTCTATGTCAATAATGTCCTAAGTACGTTCCAGAAAACAGTAGGCCTATACCACGGACTGAAAAACAAAAAAAACTAAGTACAATGTTTTAACCTGTAGTTCTGGCCATTCTACTTACCGAGCGATTCGACCGTCGTTTTTTAGATCCGCGCTTGAACATGTCGATGGTTAAAGAACAAGCGGCTTCGTTGTTTCCAAATAGCCTGGGAGAGTATTTAAATAGGTAGATACATGAAGCATCTAAATTCAATAACGTAAAATATGTTCCGATAATCTGTGTCCCAAATACAGTACCAAATTGTACAAACCCCCTCTTCTTGGAGTTTTACGCAGTCAATTTGCTGGAGTCGTCTGAATATTACTGACGCATACGTAAGCACGCTACACCGAGATGACTGCACTCATTGAGCACGGATGAACACTGTACTGGCGTTGAGGTTCTTCAATATTGCCCATCTGTTGCATTAATAAGAAAACACTCGGGCCATGAGGAGTCAACTTTTTAAAGGTAGAGTGCACCAGGGGCATCATGCACCCCAAAACATCTGAAGGGGAACAAAGTACATGAGGATGGCTGCAGGGTGGTCCTGAGGGGGTCTAGGCCCCCGCCCATAATTGAGAATTTCGCATTTTTTTCAAGTATCTAGAATCATTATGCTTAAGTCTATGTAAAATATGTATATTTTCCTGCATATCTAATCATAACTCCAAACAGGGCTACTGGTGGAATTTTTGTTAAAGAAGCTAAATATGTGTTATGAATACTCCATACGCTCCTCTTGCTGGGTTAGGCGCCACTGTAGCTCCGCTGAATCCATTGCGTTTTTAGGCGTTTTTAAGTATTCTGTAATGAACACTCAGCGAGAAAAAGGTGTAGATTCATGCGTAGAGCGCGGCAGATGTTTATTACGCCTTCACAGAAGGCAGGAATCATGGTCGCAGGCAATGGTCAAATACAATCAATACCACACAACCATACAAACAGAAAGAACTAAACTAAATAGGGAGCTGATGAGACCAGGTGAGAAATGAACACAGGTGAAATCAATGAACAAAAATGAAAGACAGGGCTACGTTCCAGAACACAAAGAAACAGGGCTACGTTCAAGAACACAATGAAATATAACGCAAGGTTGACTAAGAAAAGAAAAGCAGAACCTTACAATATGCTTCTCTGCTAAAATCTGGGTAAAAGATTGAAATGCATGTGAGTCATATTCAGTATATTTAGTTATTGCTTGCTTTAGAAGGTCTTCAACCTTTTCTTGCCCAGAGAACCCTGCCCAGGGAAACCAGTGACCCCCATAATATGTTTGCAAAACATTTTTCTTTCCACATGTCTTGTCTTACCATCCGATGAAGGATAATGGCAAGGACAAGTAATCAACATATGAAAATGAATAGATCTGGTAGGTAAACAGTTTTTTCATTATTAGTCAAACAATATCTCACAATCATACAAACAGAAATAATTAAATAGGGAGACACAGGGAGAGTGTCTCAGGGAGAGCTGGATGAGACCAGGTGAGAAACAGACACAGGTGAAATCGATGAACAAAAATGAGAGGGGAGCAGAGATGGACACCTACCTCAGGGGCTAGGTCCGGCAGGTTGGTTCAACAAGGTCGGGGACTGACCCAAAAATCTGCGTTGAGGCTGATGCCCAGACGGTTATGGTGAAATGCCTGAATCATCTCTGGGTCGAGGATGTCTTGATCGGGACCCAGGACCGGTCTTCAGGCCCATAACCTTCCCAGTCCACCACGTAGTGGATGCGACCTCTCAGGGGTTTGGAATCAAGGATGGCCCGTATGGCGTAGGCAGGTTCCCCTCTGACGTCCAGCGGTGGGGGCGCACTGCGGGTAGAGACTGGAGGGTGAAGAGGACTGGAGGTGACCGTTTTTTTTCCATGGGTAGAGACCCATGGAAGGACGAGGAGATTTTATACTGATGGGGTAACTGGAGGCGGTACGTGACAGGGTTGATGCGATGTGTTATCTTGAAGGTACCAATGAAGCGAGGACAGAACTTTTTGCAGGGGAGGTGGATGTCTCTGGTAGAGAGCCACACATGCTGCCCGGGATGAAAGAGTGGCGTAGGTCGGTGGCGTCTGTCGGCAAAGCGTTTCTGGGTATTAGAGGCTTCCTGCAGATGACTGTGAGCGGTCTCCCATTCCCGCTCACTACGCCGAAACCAGTCATCGACAGCTGGGAAACATGGGGGGGGGGGGGGGGGTGGTAACAAGGACACATTGAAATGGAGTAAGGAGGAGGAGGGATGAGTGCATGAGTGAGTTCTGAGCGTATTCGGCCCAGGCCGTATACCGACTCCAGTCGTGTGGAGAGGCAGAACATTGTTGCCGGAGATACTTCCCTATTTCTTGGTTCAAGTGTTCCGTCTGCCTGTTGGTCCGAGGGTGGTACCCGGAGGAGAGGCTGAGGGCGACCCCCAGTCGGTCACAGAAAGCTCGCCACACCGGGGAGACAAACTGGAACCCGCAATGTCCTCCGGGAATCACATACAGATGGAACACCTGCGGAAACATACACTCAGACAATTCCATGGTGTTAGGTAAATGAGGAAGGGGAACCAGACGACACATTTTTGAAAAACGGTCCATGACAAAAATGGTGGTGTTACTAGAGGATGTGATGAAGTCAACAGCTATGTGGGACCAGGGTCTGTGAGGGATTGGCAAAGGTTGAAGCTTCCCGGAAGGCAGATGAGGGATTCTTCTTCTTCGAAGAAGAAGGATGAATGACACCGTTTGAGTGATTCATAAAATGTAGTTCTCCATTGCCTCATTTTCTGGGATAGATAGGGGGTAAACACAGTCCTTCAGTGGGGACACTCCAGGGAGTAAGTCAATAGCACAGTCTCCTGGGCGATGTGGTGGCAGAGTGGAGGCCTTGACTTTGCTGAAGACATTTCTGTACTGGACGTATTCAGATGGTATGGTGGGTGGCACTGCTGAGGCAGAGTCCTCAATGGTGGCGGCTCTACAGGGTAGGCTGAGACAGCTGGAGAAGCAGGTAAAGAGCAGGACAGTAGTTCACCTTGTTGCCATGAAATGGCAGGTTCACGACGACAAAGCCAGGGGTGTCCAAGGATGAGTGGCTGTTTGGGGGATGAGAGTTCCATGAGTTGAATGGTTCCGGTGTGGAAGACGCCAATCTGGAGGGTGAAGCTCTGTGTCAGGTGCGTGATGAAACCCGTGCCCAATGGATGCCCGTCCAGGGTATTAATCCTTAAGGGAGAAAGAGGGGTGACAGGTGTTAGATCAATGTCAAGCTCTTGTACTAGCTGGTGATCGATAAAATTACATGCTGCTCCCGAATCTATCAAGCCTTCTACGTACTTGGTAACCCCCTTCACGGTTATCAATACTGGGATGGAGAATTGCTTCTGGGAGATATTTAGAAATAAGAACACGGCTACCTGCATGGCAGCGGAGGGACCCTTTCTCATCCCTCCGTGGGGGGCGAACAGGGCAATGGCTGAGTAGATGATCTTTCCCTCCACAGTATAGGCAGAGCCCTTCTTTTATCCACTTTTGACTTTGATAGACGAGAGAGGAGCATGGCCCAACTGCATGGGCTCTGGAAGACTCGGACGGAATGACGGAATCATGGAAAGAGAAGGTTTCGGATTCCTGGGTGGCAGAGGTCTTCGGCGGTCGGCGGACATACGAATGTATTGATTTAAATCCTGAAGGTCACCTCTACAGGCCAGCTCCACCGGAGGTTCCCTTTGAGCCCTCTTCGGTAGATGGTAAGTAAAGCAGCCTCATTCCATCCACTCCCTGCAGCCTTGGTGCTGAACTCGAGGACATACTCAGCAGCTGAAATGCATCCTTGTTGAAGTTCTATGAGGAGGTCTTCTATAGGACGACTGGAGGAAGAATGATCAAATACCTTTTTTTTCACCTTTATTTAACCAGGTAGGCCAGTTGAGAACAAGTTCTCATTTACAACTGCGACCTGGCCAAGATAAAGCAAAGCAGTACGACAAAAACAACACAGAGTTACACATGGGATAAACAAACGTACAGTCAATAACACAATAGAAAATCTGGATACAGTTTGTGCAAATTAAGTAAGGAGGAAAGGCAATAAATAGGCCAATAGTGGCAAAGTAATTAAATTTACACTGGAGTGATAGATGTGCAGATGAGGATGTGCAAGTAGAAATACAGGCGTGCAAAAGAGCAGAAAAACAAACATGTGGATGAGGTAGGTAGTTGGTTGGATGGGCTATTTACAGATGGGCTGTGTACAGCTGCAGTGATCGGTAAGCTGCTCTGACAGCTGAGGTTTAAAGTTTGTGAGGGAGATATAAGTCTCCCACTTCAGTGATTTTTGCCATTTGTTCCACTCATTTCCAGCAGAGAACTGGAAGGAAAGGCTTATAGATGACCTGGAGCCAGTGGGTTTGGCGACGAATATGTAGTGAGGACCAGCCAACGAGAGCATACAAGTCGCAGTGGTGGGTAGTATATGGGGCTTTGGTGACAAAACAGATGGCACTGTGATAGACTGCATCGAATTTGCTGAGTAGGGTGTTGGAGGCTATTTTGTAAATGACATCTCTGAAGTCAAGGATCGCTAGGATAGTCAGTTTTACAAGGGTATGTTTGGCAGCATGACTGAACGATGCTTTGTTGCGAAGTAGGAAGCCGATTCTAGATTTAACTTTGGATTGGAGATGCTTAATGTGAGTATGGAAGGAGAGTTTGCAGTCTAGCCAGACACCTAGGTATTTATAGCTGTCCACATATTCTAAGACAGAACCGTCCAGAGTAGTGATGCTAGTCGGGCGGGTGCGGGCAGCAATCGGTTGAAGAGCATGCATTTAGTTTTACTAGCATTTAAGAGCAGTTGAAGGCCACGGAAGGAGTGTTGTAAAGCGTTGAAGCACGTTTGGAGGTTTGTTAGCACAGTGTACCTCTTTGAAGAGGCGGTGGCCCAATCCAGTGCTTTGCCTGTGAGTAGAGACAACAAAATCCACCCTGCTCTTGTCGGTGGCGAAGATAGTGGGGCTGTGCTCAATGTATTTGCTGCATTGTGTAAGAAATCCCTGACATTTCCTAGGTATACCGTCATATTTTACAGGCATGGGGATGAACTAAGGAGGGCTATGGGTTACGATACCAGGCATCGGAGGAGTAGGGATAGGCTGGTGGAGAAGATGTACAATTTCCTCCATAAGCTCCCCTTGCTGGGTTAGGCTCCACTGTTGCTCCGCTGTATCGATTCAGTTTTTAGGTGAGGTATTCTGTAATGAATACTCAGGGAGAAAAAGGTGTAGATTCAGCGCAGAGCGTGGCAGATGTTTATTATGCCTTCGCAGAAGGCAGGAATTATGGTCGCAGGCAATGGTCAAACACAGGTAGGTAGTCAAAAACAAACAATACCTCACAACCATACCAACAGAAAGAACTGAACTACAGTGGAAGTCGGAGTTTACATACAATAAGGTTGGAGTCATTAAAACTCCCTTTTCAACCACCCCACAAATTTCTTGTTAACAAACTATAGTTTTGACAAGTCGGTTAGGACATCTACTTTGTGCATGACACAAGTAATTTTTCCAACAATTGTTTACACACAGATTATTTCACTTATAATTCACTGTATCACAATTCCAGCGGGTCAGAAGTTTACATACACTAAGTTGGCCGACCTTCAAACTCAGTGCCTCTTTGCTTAACATCATGGGAAAATCAAAGAAATCAGCCAAGACCTCAGAAAAAAATTGTAGACCTCCACAAGTCTGGTTCATCCTTGGGAGCAATTTCCAAACACCTGAAGGTACCACATTCATCTGTACAAACAATAGTATGCAAATATAAACACCATGGGACCACGCAGCCATCATACCGCTCAGGAAGGAGAAGTGTTCTGTCTCGTAGATATGAACATACTTTGGTGCAAAAAGTGCAAGGAAGAAGCCACTGCTCAAAAACTGCCATAAAAAAGCCAGACTATGGTTTGTAACTGCATATAGGGACAAAGATCATATTTTTTGATGAAATGTCCTCTGGTCTGATTAAACAAAAATAGAACTGTTTGGCCATAATGACCATCGTTATGTTTGGCGGTAAAGGGGGAGGCTTGCAAGCCGAAGAACACCATCCCAACCGTGAAGCACAGGGGTGGCAGCATCATGTTGTGGGGGTGCTTTGCTGCAGGAGGGACTGGTGCACTTCACAAAATAAATGGCATCATGAGGATGGAAAATTCTGTGGCTATATTGAAGCAACATCTCAAGACATCAGTCAGGAAGTTCAAGCTTGGTCGCAAAGGGGTCTTCTAAATGGATAATGACCCCAAGCATACTTCCAAAGTTGTGGCAAAATGGCTTAAGGACAACAAAGTCAAGGTATTGGAGTGGCCATCACAAATCCGGGACCTCAATCCTATAGAAAATGTGTGGGAAGAACTGAAAAAAGCGTGTGCGTGCAAGGAGGCCTACAAACCTGACTCAATTACATCAGCTCTGTCAGGAGGAATGGGACAAAATTCACCCAACTTATTGTGGGAAGCTTATGGAAGGCTAACCAAAACATTTGGCGTGATCCTGGACAACACCCTGTCGTTCTCAACTAACATCAAGGCGGTGGCCCGTTCCTGTAGGTTCATGCTCTACAACATCCGCAGAGTACGACCCTGCCTCACACAGGAAGCGGCGCAGGTCCTAATCCAGGCACTTGTCATCTCCCGTCTGGATTACTGCAACTCGCTGTTGGCTGGGCTCCCTGCCTGTGCCATTAAACCCCTACAACTCATCCAGAACGCCGCAGCCCGTCTGGTGTTCAACCTTCCCAAGTTCTCTCACGTCACCCCGCTCCTCCGCTCTCTCCACTGGCTTCCAGTTGAAGCTCGCATCCGCTACAAGACCATGGTGCTTGCCTACGGAGCTGTGAGGGAACGGCACCGCAGTACCTCCAGGCTCTGATCAGGCCCTACACCCAAACAAGGGCACTGCGTTCATCCACCTCTGGCCTGCTCGCCTCCCTACCACTGAGGAAGTACAGTTCCCGCTCAGCCCAGTCAAAACTGTTCGCTGCTCTGGCCCCCCAATGGTGGAACAAACTCCCTCACGACGCCAGGACAGCGGAGTCAATCACCACCTTCCGGAGACACCTGAAACCCCACCTCTTTAAGGAATACCTAGGATAGGATAAAGTAATCCTTCTCACCCCCCTTAAATGATTTAGATGCACTATTGTAAAGTGGCTGTTCCACTGGATGTCATAAGGTGAATTCACCAATTTGTAAGTCGCTCTGGATAAGAGCGTCTGCCAAATGACTTAAATGTAAATGTAATGTATTTGACCCAAGTTAAACTATTTAAAGGCAATGCTACCAAATACTAATGTGACCCGCTGGGAATGTGATGAAAGAAATCGAAGCTGAAATAAATCATTCGCTACTATTATTCTGACATTTCACCTTCTTAAAATAAAATAATTCTTAAAATAAAGTGGAGATCCTTACTGACCTGAGACAGGGAATTTAAAAGTTAATGTCCAAGTCAAGAAAGCTTACCAGCAGCCAGCATCACTTGCCGCGACTGGTAATGTTACTCATTGGTGCTCTTTCAGAGCCTTGTCAGATACTCCAGCGAGTGAAATTAGCTACATATTAGGAGTTGAGAACTAAAGTTCGTATCGTTAGAAAATCGATATTTCCCTCTTCATAATAAAACATTTGTTTAGTCTGTTGTTGCTAGCGATATTCATAAAAACATTCAAGTAAAACATTTATAGTACATTTTCGAAGGCTGGGTTCCCTAGTTGAATACCCATGTTCTAAAGGCATACCAGCTAAAATAGCTAGTCTTAGCTGGTATGCCTTCTGGCAAGGTTGGAAGACTTTAGAACACGGGTATTTAAGCGGGGAACCCGGCCTTCGAAAATATATATTATAAATGTTTGATTTTAATATTTTTTATGATGCTAGCTACTCTAACTTGATTGATAGCCTGAAATGGCTTCTTGGTAGCTAGTTATGAGGTTGGGAGATTGGGAAACTATCTGGGCTCACTAAAGCCAACTTCATAAAACTGCTGAGGGGCTAGTAAAAAAAGAAAAGAAGTGTCCCCTAAGGGGCATGATGCCTCTTGAGTGAACCACAGAGGAAGGTAACCTGATTGCAATACTGTGAAATGAAGGAATCTTCTAAAAATATGGGTTTTCTTCTAGCTGGGTACTCATACTAGGCCCTAGACATACCGTACGCATCCCCTGACCAATCCAATCTCTGTTCCAACTTATACCTAGTGTACAGCATCTTTACATGGAAAATTGACTATTCACAGGAGTTAATGTTAGGCCTATATACAGTATATTTTTACTTGAGCCAACTATGCACATATGGAGTTCCTGTAGGGGCCCCATTCCAACATGAATTTTCCCAGATTAAGACTTTGCCAGCTTGTGACACATATTTCTAGCATATTTTCTCACTATGATGAGACTAGCTATTAATGGTGGGCTTTATTCTAATGTAATTTAAAATGTCTGTTGAAGTGTTTTTTCCAAGTAATGGTCCAACATGAATGACATTTTTTGACGCCAATGAGCAAACATTTTTGTTTTAAGGAAGGAATAGCTGATAAGTTGCACAAAAAAAACGATTATATTGGCCAGCATGCAAATGTTCAAAGAGGTTTAAGCCAGTATAACTACCAGCACAGTGCGGGTACTTGTTGGATCAGCTGAAGGGTTGTTGGAGAATTTGGGGAAAGTAAAAGGAGAACCAGATATATATTTGTTTATGGTTTAACAAAAGGCCTACAAAGGCTCATGGGGTTTACTGAAGAGGATCAACCAAAGACAGTGAAAAAGGGCATGCGTTTAGTTTAGTTTCCTGAAAATCATACTAAATATGTTATTTAGGTCAAGTCAAAATTTAAATAATTAGTAATTGTTGATAGTATTTTGCAGCATTCCATTTTATTGCGATTATTGGGCCCATTTGTGAAGAAAATAAAGTACAGAATGAACCCTGGTCATGTTGAAAGGGCAGCTGCTTCCATCTTGTGGTAGCTTGAGAGACAGCCCTCAGGTCCTTGTACATGCCACAAACCAGTATACACAGTTGTTAGCCTGGCTAACCAGAATCATTGCTCTGGCCAAACGCTACTCCAAGCCAAACGCTACTCCACACCAACGGAGGTATGTAGCAAATGACAGAGAAGCAGAATAATTTAGTGTGAGTCGTCAGGCTAGTAAGTACTATGTATATAACAACAATGTGATTATATAATTTGTAATAGCAGTTATTAGAAAGGTTCATAATTATTTAGAGAAACAAATGGCTTTTATTGTGCAAAGCATTGTGAATGCCTCAGTGTTTCAAACACACAAAAAGGATGAAACAAGAAATAAAAAATCCTGTTAGAAATAAAACCAAATTATACCTTGAAACATTAATTTTATATTTTGGCGGCAAGGTAGCATTTACTAAAGCATATTAAAATTCTAACATAAAATGGATCCTGAAATGTCAACCACAAAATTGATAAATTAATTAGCAGAGAAGATTATTTTAACTGCTAATTCTAAATAAACAATTTTCTAAAGAGTTTACTATAGCCGCATACACTGTCTATATCCCTTAACAACGGTGCACTTACTGAGGTAACATTTCTCTTGTACAACACAAAATGGCATTCAAATATATTTTTTACCATTGGTTAAAAAAACACACAAATACAGGTAAGAAACACACAACCTGAGTTAGATTTGTGAAAACCAGGATGATGAAAACATGTGTGTTTCCTATGGCAAGAGTAACCTACTAACGAGAAGTTCTTTGGTGGCAAAGGAACATCTAACCTTACTATGGGGGCAGAATGAATGGTGGTCAGTAACAGTGCTAGTTGAGAAGAGGCAAAATAACAACCCATAAAATGAAGGCACTACAAATGTTTCCAGGTAGGCTACAACAAATGGCGTATTAAAGGTACTGTGTGAGAGAGATGTAGAGCTCTATTGATAGTATGCATTACTGTACAAATAGCACTATGCACTGAGTGTACAAAACATTACGAACTCCTCCTCTTTCCATGACAGACTGACCAGGTGAATCTAGGTGAAAAACAGTTTAAATAAGGATTTTTAAGCCTCGAGACAATTGAGACATGGATTGTGTGTGAGCCATTCAGAGGGTGAATGGGCAAGACAAAATATTTAAGTGCCTTTGAACAGAGTATGGTAGTAGATGCCAGGCCCACCGGTTTGAGTGTGTCAAGAACTGCAACGCTGCTGGGTTTTTCATGTTCAACAGTTTCCCGTGTGTATCAAGAACGGTCCACCACCCAAGGACATCCAGCCAACTTGACACAACTGTGGGAAGCATTGGAGTCAACATGGGGCCAGCATCCCTGTGGAATGCTTTCGACATCTTGTAGAGTCCATGCTCCGAAAAATTGAGGCTGTTCTGAGGGCAAATTGGGGTGCAACTCAATAGTATGAAGGTGTTGCTAATGTTTTGTACACTCAGTGTAGGTAGCGATATCACTGGTCACAAGGAGAACATTGACTAAGTGGCGGCTAAATTTGACCAGCACAATTATAATATATTACAGCGCGAATATTGAGAGGGCTTTGCCACTGAGGTGAAATGTTGATGACGCAGAAAGATAGAATGCCATTTGAAGTAATTTGTACTAAAACTGCAAAGGTAAACAGCTGATGTTACATTTTAATGTTTTATTAATCTGGGAACCTCTATGGATGTAATGCTACAATCTCATTACTAATAAACCAAACCTTTATTAGTGGATGTAATACAAACAGACATCTTTTGACACATTAATTAATTAGATCAGAAAACAAAGGTATGAAAACTGACCAAAGCTTTTCACCTCCTTATGCTGCATAATTTTTACATCTTTCCCTTTTCGGTAGATGGTAGAATTGTACACCGAGACTGGAATAACCCTTTGTCAAGGGAATCCCTCCTGGAATTGACATAATTATTGAGATCTGCATGTTCAAAATGCAGTAACATTCTCCTCTGGGTCAGCTATAGATGTACTGCAGATGTTTCTCTCTTCTGACCCTAACATTGGTTAATTGCTGCTATTAATCTCTTCATTTGAGCATCAAATTCCTTCCAATCTGCTGCACTTCTTTCTCTCTTCATTTTCGACTCCTCCTGCACAAACTTCCTTTTTCTTTTTTGGGGGGTATAGCTTTGAGTGCTTAAACTCTGTCGTCTGTAAACAAAGCAGAGAATAGAACAAATGAAATTAGGTGAGAAAATGTCTGTCAAAACTGTAGTTGGGTCGTTCCACGAAATGAGTGACTTGAGTCCCTTTGATATTTTAGGTAAAAATTGTGCACCAATATTGCATTTTAAATGCCCGTTAGATTCAATTATGTGCCCTTTAATATAGACCACATGGAGATTTCAATAAATCAGATTTTCGATATGAATAAAGACGTGCTAAAGTGCCAAAATTCAGCAATGTGGTTCAGATTGGCGCCCTCTGTGACTTCTAGGAAGATTTTAATCTACTTAACCCCAACATTTCCACCATCATTGTAAAGCCCTAGTTATTTTGTTGCTTTGACAAAGTCATTTCTGAAGATTATTATTTATTTATTTAATGTGATTAGTGATTCACTTACATCTGTCCCTCATATTAAGGTCAACCCTGTTACGTGAACTTAACTCTAATCTTTTTGTCCATTTTCTGGTGTTTTGTGGTGGAAAACTGAGCAGGTCAAGTACAAAATAGGGTGGCCTAGTGGTTAGAGCGTTTGGCTAGTAACTGAAAGGTTGCAAGTTCAAATCCCTGAGCTGACAAGGTACAAATCTGTCATTCTGCCCCTGAACAAGGCAGTTAACCCACTGTTCCTAGGCCGTCATTGAAAATAAGAATTTGTTCATAACGGACTTGCCTTGTTAAATAAAAGGTAAAATAAATAAAAACACTTCCACCCTGTTACCCATATCGAGAGGACATTTTTTTTGTGAAGCTTGCATTGCTCATCTCTGTTTCACACAACAAGCTTCCATTTCCCCTGTCAAAAGGGGATTTATGGCTGATTTAAGATGAAATCGTGAACCTTGTTACTATCTCCCCTGTTACTTTATTTGGCACTTACTATAGTAATTTTTATTTATTTAACCTTTTGCGATGAGAAAATGTGTTTTTTTATGAAGTTGAACATGGTAATTTTAACATTCTGTCATAAAGAGCACAAGGCACCGAATTGGTGGAACGACCCAGTTCATACCAAAGCTGCAACCTTATCTAAATCACCCACCAGTGGGCGCTGCTGTGTGCTGCCTGGTGCTCTTGATGACCAGAAAGATGGTGTAAGCATCATAGGCAAACAGGATCCCAGCCAGCAGGCCAAACACCTAAGGGAATGGAATAACTGTTAATATAAACATATTCTAAGCACCAAGTTCTACTTTTCAGTGATTAATTGGTCTGAAGTATTGGAGAGCTGAAGAAGTAGGCAATTTGAGATGCTCTAGTTTGTTTCTATTAAAAAAATCTCAGGGTGGTTAGACATTTGACTCACCCCTCCTGCAATACGGGCGCCGTCCCCGGCTCCACCAATCACACAGATCAGAGAGGTGATAAGGTACAGGGCTGCACCAATAGCAGCACGGATAAGATCCTGAGGAAGAGACCAACATTAGTGAATGATTGTACTTCTAATGGCACTTGGAAAGTCCTTGTGTTACTGTCTGTTTTTATGAATGTATCTATAATTTGTGTATGTGCTTCTGTGTGCTTCTCTTTCTCTGTGTGTGTGTCTCTCTAGGTATGTGTGTCTAGGTGTGTGTGTGTGTGACTCTAGGTATGTGTGTCTAGCTGTGTGTGTGTGTGTGTGTCTCTAAGTATGTGTGTCTAGGTGTGTGTATGTGTGCGTGCGTGCATGTGTGTTTGTTTGTGTGTGTGTGTCTAGGTGTGTGTCTGTGTAAACATATATACTGTACTCACACTCCAGACCCAGTTGACCACCTGGATGGACTTGTCCATTTCCATCATGAAGACGACAAAGAAGATGATGGCGAACACCATCTCACAGATGGCCACTGCAGAATAACCTCCATACAATGATGCAGCATAGCAGATTAGGATAATAAAACTGATGAGCTGAAAGAAAATGACAGACAATTAATTTGGGGGAAAGGTAGAGTGAGAGAAAGAGGAGAGAGAGAAAAAGCCTGCATGAAAATATTCAGTGTAATATGTTTATAAAGGTACTTAGAAAATGCCAAATCTGTAGGGCAAAAATTGCTTTTATGCTCAATTAATCTGTAGCCGAATTGCTTGAATTTGGGATGTTATTCATAACATTTCCTTTTTAGGAAATTACTGCTACGTATCCCAGAATCCTTGGGGAACGTCTCGCTGTAGTTTACAACAAACTAACAATTTGGCTCCAGATTCCTCCCTTCCCTTTGAATTAGCAGTTCAGGTTGAATGACGTGATTAAAACTCATCCCAGACAGCAGATCAGCAGTGATAGGAACAGTCATCTGAGTCATTTCCACCACATGAAGATGACAGTTGACTTAAGACCATATTTTATCCACGATAGTCTTCTACTCCAAGACCCAGGCTGAGTGAGACCAGGGGGCAGCAATGTCAAATGGACAGACACCATCACTGCCATGTCACACACAAACACTAGCATCTCCCACATCAAACAGGACATAATAAACACAGTCTATACGGGGTTAAAGACCCTGTGGTGATACAACAAAGTACACAAACAACCGAGGCTGTCACAAAACACATGCAACAAAAAACATAGTAGCTAACATAGCCAATCAGTTTAGAAGCCGATATCACACCGAGTAAGATTCCCAGTGCTGGGATTGATCTTTTTTATCTGAAGCATTTACATGTCTTTCTTTAACATATTGCTTTAATTGTATCTACAGAGGGGTCTGTACCAAGTCAAGAATGCATTTTTCCATCAGAAAAAAAATAAAAAAAATCAGCTGGCATTCCCTTCAGTCCATTCCAGGGAAATAGGGTCAGTGTGGAGAGTACATAAACTTGGACAGCCCACAGTGTAGCAGCAACACCAGCCCTTACTGAATCTCTCTATTGTTGCTGCTGTTGAGCTATGATTCTGGGTGGGTAGATATATTTAAATACAACCACAGGCAGGTTTTGAAAGAATGGTCACATTTCATGGTGCAACTTGACATCACAAAGCCTTTGTGAGGATGACAAAGATGTTACTGACTTAGATGTTCAGGGAAGATATTGGAGATTGTCCTACTTTGCTACCCTTTTTCTTTGATTTGAGGGATAAAATAATTATATTGGCTATATATGAACTTGCTTACTGCCACAGAACAGTAAACCAAGTTAGGGCAAAAAGTGTGGTAGTAGCCTACAGATGATGCAATAAGCTGCCCCCCCCCCCCCACACATCAGTACTTTGTGTGTTCCAGAGACTGGCACGAGCTGCCTCTGTGCACTTGTGGGGTGGCCGGGGCAGGGGCCTACACAATGAGGCTCTATTCTATTCCGGCCTCAGCCAACTGCTCTAATGGAAACCGTCACATGGAGAGGCCGTCACATGGAGAAACACCCACTATCCAAAAGCCCTTCACAACAAAAAAAGGGCCTGCGATGTTGACATCTCACTGTTACACCACAGGAAAAACTGCTCCATTTCTGACCAGACTGAAGACCCAGATGGAATCTGTTCAGTCCTCCATACGCTGACTATGGGAAATGACCAATATTTTGTTAATATATTGACTGTAATCATTGACAATCTAAAAACAGGAACAGAGTGGCAACCAACAACACAGAGAGATGTAACTATACACACAATCTCACACACAAAGAAATGCCAGGAAAAGCTCAACTGATGTTTCAATGGAACTAGCTTCTCTGAATAGTATCGGGATGAGAGGCAAAATACCATTTCTAAGCACAGTAATAGGAACAGAACAAGCAACTGCAATGCCTACATCACTCAGCTTACATGAAACGATTGCTCATCATCCAGGGAGAGTCACACTGACTATGTTTCACTTTGACATTAGCTAGCTTTCACAGAAGCAAGTTCAAAACCAATGAACCAATTAATTGTTTGCGCTACAAAAGGTAAAAAGCATATCAAACATTCTTCAATTAAGTTTCTATGTGAGAATTGGCAGAACAATCTGAGATACCAAAGATATTTTTGGGGCTATGCTGGCATGGAATCACCCTTTTGGAATATGGCTTCCATAGGCCCATTTAAGTTCAGAAGCCATGTACCTTAGTGTCAGTGTCAATCAATTACAGTACATGGGGTTACTATGAAACATTGGGTGAGGAAATGAGTATTTCCCAACTGATTAATGATGTCAAGAGTTGTCTTCCTGTGTATCTCACATCACATGATCCTCCTCTTCCTGCTGGAGTATTCTTTGCTCTGTATCAACTACAGTATGTAAACTGTCTGAGACACCTACCATCTCTCGTCCTGTGACTTTCATACTTTCTCCCGGGCTGTTGTGATGCTCCACAAGGGGGGTCATCCACCTGACCTGTGTCTCCAGCAAGGTGTGAAACTGTCCTTGAATGCCAAGCCAGGTCAAAGAGAGTTGCAATATAAGGCGTTCCTGCATTCTTTATCCCAGGATGCAGTAACCTCACACATCTCTGGAATTTCCATTACCTCTGCAAAGCACTGACTCTTAATGTGTGGTGAAACACTGACCTCTGGGATCTGACTCTAGGAACCCCCTTGCTAAAATAAACTCTACACATACACTACATGACCGAAAGTATGTGGACACCTGCTCGTCTAATATCTCATACCCAAATCATGGGCATTAATATGGAGTTGGTCCCCCTTTGCTGTTATTACAGCCTCCACTCTTCTGGGAAGGCTTTCCACTAGATGTTGGAACATTGCTGCGGGGACTTATTCAGCCACAAGAGCAGTAGTGAGGTCGGGTACTGATGTTGGGTGATTAGGCCTGGCTCGCAGTCGGCATTCCAATTCATCCCAAAAGTGTTCATCTGTCAAACCCAGAATCGTCCGTCTGACTACCAAATTGTGAAGCGTGGTTCATCACTCCAGACAACGCGTTTCTACTGTTCTAGAGTCCAATGGCATTGAGCTTTACACCACTCCAGCCGACGCTTGGCATTGAGCATGGTGATCTTAGGCTTGTGTGCGGATGCTCGGCCATGGAAACACATTTCATGAAGCTCCCAACGAACAGTTCTTAACAGTTCTTGTGCTGACGTTGCTTCCAGAGGCAGATTGGAACTCGGTAGTGAGTGTTGCAAACGAGGACAGAAGATTTGTACACGCTATGTACTTCAGCACTAGACGTGTGCACTTGACAATAACAGCACTTTCAGTTGACCGGGACAGCTCGAGCAGGGAAGACATTTATTAACGGACTTGTTGAAAAGGTGGCATCCTATGATTGTGCCGTGTTGAAAGTCACTGAGCTCTTCAGTAAGGCCATTCTACCACCAATGTTTGTCTATGGAGATTACATGGCCATGTGCTCAATTTTACACACCTGTCAACAACTGGTGTGGCTGGAATAGCAGAATCCACTAATTTAAAGGGGTGAACAAACTTTTGTATATATAATATTTCTATTTTCAGAAAAGGTAAATTATCTTTGATTGTTTAAATAACTTATGAAAGAGACTGGTGTGTTTTTTCCCCAACTAATCATGGAATGCGGTTGTTCAAAGACAGAAATGTATTTGGTTCAAATCTATCACTTGATGGTTTCATTTCAGAGAGACAAATCATGTTTTGCTGCAAACCGCTATATATCCACCTCACTCAAAGAAATAAGTAGCACTGCTAGGTTTTACACAGTCAAATAACAAATAACATTTTTAATGAAGAACTGTACAAATGATAGTTTCGTATTGATGTCACAAATGTAACTTTTTTAAATTAATTAATACAGTAATATGAGATCTGTATGTAAAATAGTGACATATAGTTAGTCCATTCATTTTAAGATCGATAGGTGAGACAAACACATAACAGTCAGGATACAAATATTCAATTCCAGCTAAACAATGGATATATAGTTTTTGCAGGAAAACCCATTTTAATGGATATCTAAAATCCTTGAATTAAAAATCTGAGAACAGTAATATTTTACACACACATGAATGCACCCATAAGCAATCATTTCTGATGAAAAAACACAAATGTGAAAAATTGGTGGATATAGGGTTTTGGAAAGAAACTCTTAAAATTCTAGAACTCGCTAGAATTATATTCTGTTCCATTTTATGAGAAAGCTCAGTCTGTGAGTTACCACCCCCTTTAGAACAGAACACCTATCATACCCAATAGTGCGTATCTTTACAAAAGGAGAGATTCACCAGTGCTGACTTCTTAGGGCAATGACAACACTGAGCAACAAGATAGGCAATCAGTATGCATGCAACAACTCCACCAGAGTAGTGGGATGGCCCTCTTCAATGCACTTAGGCATGGGTAACAAAGCCCCCAAAGGACACTTTACTACCCTACAATACATCTCATGGATGTAGAGCACATTAAAAGGGGTCTACTGTGTACAAAAACACTTGGCCTGCTTGAAGTTATTCATGTCTATTCCTGGAGTGTCTTTACATACATCCTGGTTAACTCAATCCAGATAGGTTTAGCATAATGTTGAAAAAAAAATAGTTTGATTGGTCTGTGCATAATGTTGGATGTCATCTGCAGTGTATTCCTCTTTCCATCAAACCATGTACCCACTTTGTCTCTCTCTGGTTGTACTCAACAGTTGTGTTTGTTCTATATTTGATGGGCTCTTGTGTGTGCTGGATTTTAAATGTCCATATATGACTGGACATAGGCTACAGTTTGCTGAAAGATGATTAAATAAACCTTTACTTGAATTTGGCCACAGTTGCATGCTAAAACAGACCGGACAAGTCGCGTGCGCAAGCACTGCAAAATAAATGTACACATACATGTTATTCAATTATTGCAGCACACTGCTCGCGCGTGTCAGCGAGCTCATGCATGGCCAGGTCGCTAAAATAGAAATTGGTTCTATTTGTGACGCTCAACGTGCTGCAATCCATCCTCTTCCATCGGGTTTTTAGAAGCATATACCCACGTGGGGGATTGAAAGATGACCTTAGGTCCATTCCGGTCAGTTGTAGAAATGCTGTAAAGTTGGTTGCCAACTGCCATTAATGTAAGAATGTAAGAATCAAGTTAGCTACATTTTTCCCCCTGTTAGTTTGTGATAGTGATGCATAAATTAGGCCTATTTGAAACAATGTCATCTCCTGACCACATTTTTAACAGCCACATTCAGTAGCATGAAACCTCCCCTAAAGCTTGAAACTCCCATTGAAAATCCCATTACAGTTTAGATCTTTTATCTGAACATAATTTATGATGGTAATTTTATTTTTGTTTGTTTTGGGGTCAAAGATAATAATTTCAGTATGGTTTTAGTTTTTTAGATGGGTTTGTTAATTATTTTATTTCAGTTTAAAAAAAGAAGATTAGTTTGCATTTTAATTTCAGTTTACTATAATAAACTTGCTATATAACAGAACATTAATGAGCACAACATCAAAGAGAAGGAGCTTTACACATTTACAAGCTAGGTAGTAAATGTGTAAAATTTATTCGGCACACCTTATCAATCTTAGGGAGAGGTCTGTCATCCTTCCATGACTAATTGTCACACATAATCATAACTCTCATGGATATCCTGTAGTATGTGATCCTATGTACACTCTGATTTTCAATCTAAACTGTCAGCATTTGAATGTTGCGTGCCAAATGAGGGAGATTCACGCACAACACCACATTAGAAGTGACAGGTGGAAGCTCTTAACCCTTGGCCTACAAACCCAGCCCTTGGCCTGTCCCCTACCTCCGAGAGCACATGGTTCTCATTCTAGGTCCAGTTCCTTTAAGTCCAGATAACTGTGTCCACGATTTTAAAATGGCCCCATTCATTATCATGCCATGATCAAATCATTGGAATACCATCATGGAAATACTCACAGATCTGTATTGCAAAAACAGCTGTAGGTACATGAACTACACCCACATAGCCTATTCAGTTATGATCTAAGATACATTTTTGTAAAGTAGTAGGTTTACTTATTGCTTAATAGAGGCCTATGCTAAGGTTATGAATGCAAACCTAAAGTAGTATGTCATAACAAGGATATATTCTAGGGAATTATATAACATTTCTACAACAGAGCTTTCATTCATAGTTTGGAAACTCCTAAATAGCAGTACCTTTAGGTTGTAGCAGTAGTCTACTCCTTGTGTATAAGGCTTTAAGAGTAAATCGAAACAAACGTACTATTTCTGCAGCAAGAATAGTTCCTTTTCGGGTCTTCACGTAGCCCTTCAGTTTCTCCAGGCAGCCCGCAGCGACACTGGCCTCTGTATCAGCCATAACGAAATGAAATGTATAATTTACCAGTTAAGTATAACGGCTGAATATTGCAGGACTCAACGAAGACACAAGTTACATTCAGTAAGGAAAAAGCGGACTGCTGTTGCCTCCTAACTTCTGGTTTTTTCTTCTCTCCAACTTGGAACTCATTCGAATGGGTGAGTAATGGCAACTTCCTGGACGAGAGAACAAAATTGGAAGGAGGGAGTAAAGACGGGCAAACGGGGCGTTGGCTTGAACTTTTCTCTAGAGATTTAGATGGTGGAAGACAGTTTGCTCCAACTGTTGCTGTGATTATAACTGTTGCTGTGATTAATTTATGGACGTTATTTATCGTTCATTAACATTATAGCCATCAGCAATATGTTTTCTCAATTTCAGTGGGCAGAAACTAATGGAAAGCATTAGACATGTCCTATGCAGTTGCTGTGTGACAAGCCTCTCTTTGCTTTGGCAACACCGTCGACTATGTTCTTGACAACGTAACTAGAACTGCCTACTGGTAGGTTGGTGCTGTTAGGCACATACGGGAACCACTTCGTAGTGCGTAGCTTTCTCACCCAGGGGGTGTGAACAGTTGTTTTTAGAGCAAACAGATTCGGAACAGTTGCCCACCGCTATGCATGACACGTTACCATTTTGTAAAATGTGCTGTTTCATTTACTTTGCTCCATGCATAATATAATTGTGTTGTTCATGTATTGTTTAAGGGGCAATCTCAGTGGTGTAGTGGAGGGTATACCCACGTATTTTTCAATATGTATTGCCCATACTCACTTAATCCATACTGATACTGATCAAAGTAGTGTCGTGCAGGTATACGCCCTATCAATTAATAGTGCTGATGGAACAGAATGTTTTTCTTAAAATGTTGAAAAACTATTTATTCACGTTTTAGGCACAGCAATGTGCACACGGGCAGTAGGCGAATTAATCCACAGAGATGGAAATATCCGTGAAAAAGAGGGAGAGGGAGGGGGGTTTAAAGATGCAACAACTATCTTGGGTCGCGAATATGATTACGATAATGCTTTTGGCTGCTAGCCAAGTAAATAACATTTAAAGAAAATCTAGTGAACAGAACGCATATGAGTAAGTCCTTCTAAAAACAATTGCCTGCACGTTTCTATAATTTTTTGGCTACAGGCTACTTTGAAGCAACGTAAGACATGCCTCATAATATGAAGTAAAACGTCCAGGTTTCAAACAATTGAGGAACAAGGAAAATATAGCGATGCTAATGATAGGCCTAACCGTCTTCTCTATTAAATCTTAAATTGCTACAAAGTAGCCCATGCCTACCGGTCAGAATTATATAATTATTATTATTTGCGTTAATCATGTGGCTATTTATTTTGCAAACTACCTATCGTGCTACAGAAACAATGCTAATCAAATATAAAGGGTAACTACCTTCAAAAGTCTAAACTGTGAACAACCGATATGGGATTGATCATTCAGAGTGTATGTCACTGTTTCTCATAGAATTTTTCACACAGGGCACATTTCCTTCGCCAGGTTTGCCGTTTGGATTTTTTTGTATGCAAAATTAGTGTACCCACTTCTCCAGGCACAATTACACTACTGGGTAATCTGGAGTTCAAACAATAACAAAGCAACTTCCCGCCACCTTTTTGGGCAAACAGTTTAAGGATGGTGCTGGAGAGGACCTCCCAAGTGGCACAGCGGTCTAAGGCACTGCATCTCAGTGCTAGAGGTGTCACTACAAACCCGGGTTCGATCCTGGGCTGTGTCGCAGCCGGCCGCGACCAGGAGACCCATGAGGCTGTGCAAAATTGGTCCAGCGTTGTCTGAGTTAAGGGAGGGTTTAGCTGGCCGGGATGTCCTTGTCTCATCACGCTCTAGCGACTCCTTGTGGTGGGCTGGGCTCATGCACGCTGACTTTGGATGACAACACATTGGTGCGGCTGGATTCTGGTTTAAGTGAGGAGTGTATCAAGAAGCAGTGCGGCTTGGTGGGGTCGTGTTTCAGAAGACGCATGGCTCTCGACCTTTGCCTCTCCCGAGTCCATACAGGAATTGCAGCGATGGGACAAGACTGTGGGGAGATTGGGGAGAAAGGGGGTAAAAAAAAAATAGTGCTGGAGAAATGTAACCACTCAAATTCAAAATGAGTGTTTTAACCATGCTTACATGTCTACAGTTGCTGCACTAACGCAACGGCTAGGAGGTATCACTTCTTTAGTGAATAAGAGTTTAAAGTTCATACCAAGTTGCCATGCTATGTGCTCATGCTATATTCTGGCTGTATAGTGGAAATTCATCCTTTTGACGTGTAGGTCGATGAGATTCGATGCTAATTTCTTTAGTTTCCTGTCGTTCAATCAGAGCTCACGCTGAGGTTGGCTTAGTTCTGTAGGTGGTCTTTGTCCTTTCAACGTGGGGACCGCAAGTCCTCACTTCCTTGGAACAGGAAGTTACATTTTCGTCAACGGGTTTATATAGAGGTGACAGAAGGGAGTGTTTCATAGTTTACAACCAAAGTCTGTTCACTTGGGCGGGGCCTCTGATCGAGCAGAGTTTCTCTATGACAAACCGTTCTCTCATTTAAGAAGCTAAAATTACATTTAAACATTTAAATTGCACAACAATTCCATGTGAATCTGATAACTAGAATGTGTCGACTTTCCAAGATGCAGTTTGTCATCCTGTCATTAGTAATAATGTCTCAGATGCCAACTGATCTGACATCATATTCATTAAGTACCAACGCATATATTCAACTGGTTGGATAACCAAAATATTGTTCAGTTTCCCACCTATTGATGTTACCAGACTCTCCATGTTAACAAAGGGATTTTCAATAGTCACATTGGTAGAGTAGAGAGAGGAAAAAGGGGAAAGGTATTTATAGGGGTCATAAACCTCCCCATCAGGCCAATGTCATGACATAGCCTAGTAGTAGGCATACCTTATACCCTCAGACATTGAACCCCGCAGGGACCTCCCCATGCTACTGAACATCAATCAGTAAATAGTACAGCATGAACAATGCATATGATCTACAAGGTTAGAGAATTAGACAAAACATTTAACCTTCAACAGAATGTCAAGTTTATTTGATTTTGTTTCACAGGGATTCCATAAAATAAGAATACAATAGAATTCTGGAGAATCTTGGATATTTTTTTCTCTGAATTGTAATTGTCATTATCATAAATAGTAATAAGAATACATCATAAACAATAAACACAACTGTCCAAAGGCGTAGAGTATCACAAGACATCATTCACCACTAACGACAGACTATACATATTGCATTGAGCATATTTATAAGAGCTACAAGAGAGAGAGAGAAAGAGATGGAAAGAGAGGGAACACAGGAGAAGGGAGAGAAAGAGAGAGAGAACACATGAAGGGAGAGAAAGAGAGAAAGAGATGGATAGAGAGAGAACACAGGAGAAGGGAGAGAAAGAGATGGATAGAGAGAGAACACAGGAGAAGGGAGAGAAAGAGATGGATAGAGAGAGAACACAGGAGAAGGGAGAGAAAGAGAGAAAGAGATGGATAGATTGAGAACACAGGAGAAGGGAGAGAAAGAGATGGATAGAGAGAGAACACAGGAGAAAGAGAGAAAGAGATGGATAGAGAGAGAACACAGGAGAAGGGAGAGAAAGAAATGGATAGAGAGAGAACACAGGAGAAGGGAGAGAAAGAGATGGAAAGAGAGAGAACACAGGAGAAGGGAGAGAGAGATGGAAAGAGAGAGAACACAGGAGAAGGGAGAGAGAACACAGGAGAAGGGAGAGAAAGAACACAGGAGAAGGGAAAGAAAGAGAGAAAGAGAACACAGGAGAAGGGAGAGAAAGAGATGGAAAGAGAGAGAACACAGGAGAAGGGAGAGAAAGATATGGAAAGAGAGAGAACACAGGAGAAGGGAGAGAAAGATGGATAGAGAGAACACAGGAGAAGGGAGAGAAAGAGAGAGAACACGGGAGAAGGGAGAGAAAGAGAGAGAACACAGGAGAAGGGAGAGAAAGTGAGGTGCCTCTACACCGACTGGTAAAAAAATGAAATGTATGGATCCAAAACTGCATAATGGAATAACATGGATGAAAAACAATTTACTGTGGAAGCAAAATCTATCGATCAAGACACGCCTGTCCTGTTTCCATTTGGCAATACAGTTTTTCTTCTATCCAAAGAGAGGATTGGCAGTATGGCAGGTCAGCCTATCTACATGACCTTGAAAAGAGTGACCATTGCAGCATGTGTAGTCCCTGTACTTTGTGTAAAATATAGCAGAGCTGCACTGTGCTGTGACCTTATGATGAGCCAAACATACTATTACTGTAACACTTGTTTGCCACTTGCACCCCCCCCCCCCCTCTCAATTTGGTTCCAGGGTACTTTAACTCCAGGAGTCAGACACATGCAAAACCTGCTTTTGAGAGTGAATGTGTGGGTGTGGGGAGATCAAGGATGCAGGATATTTTATGTATATGGAAACAAGATACAGTTCAGGACAACTTAGTTGGCTATATTACTATGTAAAAAATACTTAAAATACTTATTTTCTATGGCTTGTATATGGTCTTGAAAATGACACATTGTGCCATACTGATTTAGTTCTATGAAAATATATGGATACGTTTTGATCAGATGACCAAAATAAATTGTGAATAAACATGATTACTTATTCTGTCTTATGACTCATCTCTAGACTAGATAAATAGTCGATCGAAACATGACAAGGTTCTGGGCCCAATCTATCTGACGCCAAGTTCTAAACTACATTAAAAATAATGATCCCCTTAACGTCAGTTGACTTCACAACCTCAAATCATCTTTAACTAAAAGTGTTGATAGCATAGTATGTACAGCAGTTTTTCGGAACAGCATAGTATTAGCAGAATACCAATTCTTACCATGCTAACTACTTTTTCATTATCCTAGATACATTTTCTCCTTTTTGCATTTCAGCTTTTCTCAGCAAACATAGCTAAATCCTTGAGTAATACTTCAATGGCAAAATATAAAAGACAATGAATACAAGTTGTAATGAATACATAAATCACTGCTAACACCTCTCTCATTCTTCTCTACTCTCTCTGAATTCGTCATTCTTTTTGCTTTCTTTTTTTGTCTTCATCCTTTGCCATCACATCTTCTTTACTCTATCCCGTTAAACTCATTCAGTAATGTTGAACAAATAAAAAAGCACAAAGAGAAAATAACTATTCTGAAACTGAATAAACTGAAAATGTAAAGAAACACACATGGAGAAATAAAATAAACACAAAACATAAATATTAAAAAACAACGAGGGTTGAACTATGTGAGCTCCTAAACAGAACTGAAGTAAATACAACTGGATAACTCTGTTCTCTACATTTGTTGTATAACAACTAATATGGAGTGCACAATTATTCAACTGTGTACATATATTTCTATATGAATATGTTGATATTTACATAGCACAGACAAATACATTCTCCCACGTTAAATATTACTACCATTATTGTCCTTCATTTAAGTGTTATTCCTTTAAAAGATTGATGTTCATGTTTTGGTTTTGTATTCCAGTTTGTCCTTGTGCGATCAAACTGTCAATGAATCCCCTGTTGTCTTCCACAGTTAAATACATCACGAGAATAAACAGCATGTTACAGTAAGGACCCATTTCCCCCTCAACAAAATAACACTCTCCCAAGGGACACGGTGTTGATAACTTCCCCTTCCAAGAGCCCACCTTCCTCCATACCTCGCTGCCTGCCTCCCTCCCTCCCTCCTCTTGTCAACTCACAAATGCACAAACAGACAAACAGAGGAGTGTGGAATTGTGGGTGGTGGTCAGGCACCACACTCCTAAATCACATGGTGGCCCCTGGGGGTGGGGGGGGAAAGAGAGAGAGAGAAATATTACAACTAATGCATACCTAAAGATTATGAAGATGTCATAAAGCCACAGTCTGTATTTCCCTTAGGAAGAGTAATGCAGTATTTCTCATAGTTATTTATCAGTATTTTCAGGATTGCTCCATCATATACACTGACACTCACCAGCTTCCAGCTGCCATAGGGTGGACCAGCTCACATCTGATTGGCGTAGGGGGTGGGCTGCTGTTCGTATCCCCCCTGCTGATAGTCTCCACCTCCCTCAGTGTAGCCGCCCTGGCCATAGTCGGGCTGGTAGCCTCCCTGGGTGCCGGTATAGGCATCCCCCTGCTGTGCATAGCCCTCCTGCCCATAGCCGTCCTGGCCGAAGGACTCTGGGGCAGGTGCTTTCTCCTGGGAAGGTGCATATGTGCCTCCAAAAGCTGCCAGCCAGCCAGTCTCCTTGAACACGAACCACAGGTTCCCTCCCCACAGGATCAGGTTCAGGAAGCCAAATGCCTAGGGGGTGAATGGAAGAAAAGGACGAAAAAGAAAAAGAAGGGGGTCCATATCTTGTAGTACAGGATTTTCCTCAGTAGTCCATGCCCTTTTACAAATCACAACGTTACAATTGAATTCCATACCACAGATGTGTTGAGACCAGAGACGACAGGGTCATGGACTTCACGGCAGCGGTTCTCCGGTTCGTCGCAGGCCTCGATCAGTAAGAGAACCTTGTCTGGGTCGGTGGATGCCTTCACATCCGACAGACCCTTAGCCCAGGCAGAAGAAGCCACCAGCCAGAAGAAGGTGAACACACAGGTCACAACAAAGTCCTGAGGATAATCACATTATAAAGCATTAGCAAATTACAGTACCTTCGTAAAGTATTCAAACCCCTTGACTTCTAACCACATTTTGTTAGGTTACAGCCTTATTCTAAAATCTATTAAATAGTTTTTTTCCCTCATCTATCTACACACAATACCCCATAATGACAAAGCAAAAACGGGTTTTTAGACATTTTTGCTAATTTATAAACAAATAAAAAATATCACATTTACAGAGGTATTCAGTACTTTGTTGAATCACCTTTGGCAGTGATTGCAGCCCCAAGTCTTCTTGGGTATGATGCTACAAGCTTGGCACACCTGTATTTGAGGAGTTTCTTCCATTCTTCTCTGCAGATCCTCTCAAGCTCTGTCAGGTTGGATGGGGAGCGTTGCTTCACACCTATTTTCAGTTCTCTCCAGAGATGGTCGATCGGGTTCAAGTCCAGGCTTTGGCTGGGCCACTCAAAGTCCTTCAGAGACTTGTCCTGAAGCCACTCCTGTGTTGTCTTGGCTGTGTGCGTAGGGTCATTGTCCTGTTGGAAGGTGAATCTTTGCCCCAGTCTAAGGTCCTGAGCACTCTGGAGCAGGTTTTCATCAAGGATCTTTCTGTACTTTGCTTCGTTCATCTTTGCCTCGATCCTGACTAGTGTCCCTGCCGCTGAAAAATATCCCCACAGCATGATGCTGCAAGCACCATGCTTCACCATAGGGATTATGCCAGGTTTCCTCCAGACTTGACACTTAGCATTCAGGCCAAAGAGTTCAATCTTGGTTTCATCAGACCACAGAATATTGTTTCTCATGGTCTGAGAGTATTTAGGTGCCTTTTGGCTCCAAGCGGGATGTCTTGTGCCTTTTACTGAGGAGTGACTTCCGTCTGGCCACTCTACCATAAAGGTCTCATTGGTGGAGTGCTGCAGAGATGAATGTCCTTCTGGAAGGTTCTCCCATCTTCACAGAGGAACTCTGGAGCTATGTCAGAGTGACCATCGGGTTCTTGGTCACCTCCCTGACCAAGGCCCTTCTCGCCCGATTGCTCAGAATGGCCGGGCGGCCAGCTCTAGGAAGAGTCTTGGTGGTTCCAAACTTCTTCCATTTAAGAATGATGGAGGCCACTGTGTTCTTGGGGAAATTCAATGCTGCAGAAATGTTTTGGTACCTTTCCCCAGATCTGTGCCTTGACACAATCCTTTCTTGAAGCTCTACGGACAATTCCTTCAAGCTCATGGCTTGCTTTTTCTCTGACATGCATTTTGTCAACTGTGGGACCTTTATATAGACAGGTGTGTGCCTTTCCAAATCATGTCCAATCAATTGAATTTACCACATGTGGACTCCAATCAAGTTGTAGAAACATTTCAAGGATGGTCCTGAGCTCAATTTCGAGTCTCTTAGCCAAGGGTCTGAATACTTACATTATGAAAATAAGGTATTTTTGTTTTTTATTTGTAATACATTTTCAAAAATGTCTAAACCTGTTTTTGCTTCGTCATTATGGGGTATTATGTGTAGATTGCTGAGTTTTTTACATTTTTATATACATTTTAGAACAAGGCTGTAACATAAAAAAATGTAGAAAAAGTCAAGGGGTCTTAATACTTTCCGAAGACACTGGACACGCTCATCATCATAATCAATTTCAAAGTTCTTATCAGAAACATCATCATGATCAAGCTAGAAAGTCCTCATCCGAGACATAATCAATCTTATGCTCATCATCATCATTACTATGATATTAGTAATAGTAGCAGAGGTAGTGGAATATGCTATGGAATAGTGTAGGCCTACTAGAAACAAGAACTCACAATCTGGGCTCCCTTGCAGCCTTCACGGTATTTCTCCAGAATGAAAACATACACAGAAAGGGCTGCCATGGAGTAGAGGAAGGAGAAGACACCGACGGTGACAAAGAACCCAGCTGAGGAGGAGTAGTCTCCGATTAGGAACAGACGCTCAGGGTTTCCCCCCTTGCAGGTTGGGGCATCGAAGTACACCTGATGTAGCCTGGGAAGGACAAGCGACAGAGAAGGACAGAAGATGGGAGACAGAGAGAAAAGGGGAGAATGAGAGAGAGAAAGACAGAGAGAGGAGGGGAGAGAGAGAGAGAGAGACGTCAAATGGGGTTAATATAGTTTACAGATTAATGTTCCACCACTGACATTTGCAGCCCAGTGGTACTGTAGAAATGACAGACGGACCATATTTGTGCGGTATCACAGGGTTACGTGTGACTGAATAGGCATACTGACCTGAATGGATACTCAAACTCCACCTCAATGCTCAGGTCACTCTCTGACCGGTTTTTACACTCCACACTCATCTTGAACATGCCAGAGTAGCTGCCGCATGTCGAGAAAGCAAAGATGGCAAAGATCTGAAAGACAGAGAGGGAGGATGAGAAGAGGAGGAGAATTATAGACAGCAAGTGGAAGTAAAAGGGAAGTGAAAGGGAAGGGGAGGGAATATAGAGTAGTGAGATCAAAGGAATGGGGAAAGAATATGACCCAGACAGAGAGACATGTAGGGAAAAGCATAATACATCTATTAAATGGCACTTATTTTGGGATGATTTCTTCACAAAGATGGTGCTCTGTCGAGGAATTGGCATAACTCTAGTTTGGTCTGAAATAGGTGTTGATGTGAACCAAAGGAAAGCCCATGCAGTATAATGGAAAACCCCAATAAAGGTATACTGTTGCTGAAAGACCTGACACTGGTTTCACCATCTGCTGTGTCTCCTGCACTCCAATGTTCCTCCAACCACTGCAGGCTGCTGACAAAGCCACACAAACTGCAAATCAATGCAGCTATATTGCCAGGTTACAGCGCTACACCTGTTGCCATGGTTACTCCGACACCTAAAGTTGTGCGCTTTTGTATAAAGAAAATACAAGAAATGTAAAATAACATGTTTGGTTGATATATCTGTTTTACTAAATAAGTTATTCTCTACAGCCCAGGCTACAGTACTACAGTTCTACAGGGGGGTGTACAGTAATGTAAACCAGCGCTTGTGTACCTGAACGCTAACCTACTGTCGTACACACAAGCATGCAGATACATACACTCGCACACACTGACATAGGAGGTTATACAGTCAGCCTATTTTTACCACACCCTCCCTTCCCTGCAGGCCAGATCCCATTGGATGGAAAATCTGTCTATTAATCTGACTGAGGTCCTCCACCATCTGTCACTAAAGGACGCTGCACAGGGCTATTGTACACACACCCTCACGCACGGACACATGCACACACACACACATGCACGCTCACGCTTGTGCAACGGTACACTCACACTGACACACACACACACGCGGAAACACACATACACAAACACGTAACTTATTCCCTTGTCTCATTACTCTTTAGCGTGCCAACACAGCCCACCTCCACCCCATCTCCTTATTAACAGGTTTTAATAATGATTGGGGAGGAATGTGAGGGGGGAGGGTGATAATGAAAAGCTCAACAGATTGGATATAAGCATGCATGAAAGATGGAAGGAGGAGGACAACAAAACAGAACATGGAATCATCTCTGACATGGAAGAATCATATCTGTTTGTGCTTTAGCTAAATACTCTTTGCCGTGTTCGGTCATTATCATAGTCAGATGAGTTGAAGAACATACAGATCTGGCACCAGGCTAGTTAACTCTCCCACACCCTCCAACGTGGATAGTCCACAACGTATGCCAAATTATCCTCTTGTAAGATTTTAGCTCTCACTTAGGTAGTCTGGCATGCACAGTAACATAAAGTATAATCCTTTTCCTGGTTCATAAAGATGCTGTGTCTGTTTTACATTTTCACTGATTTGCAACATTCATTAACCCGCTCTTAGTGCAAGAGTTTGAGGTATATGACTATGGTCTCCCGAACAGTATGAAAACTGTTCTTACAGCACAACAGTGCACTGAGTGAATCAGTAAAGCAAATACAGTGCCTTGCGAAAGTATTCGGCCCCCTTGAACTTTGCGACCTTTTGCCACATTTCAGGCTCAGGTAACATAAAGATATAAAACTGTATTTTTTTTGAAGAATCAACAACAAGTGGGACACAATCATGAAGTGGAACGACATTTATTGAATATTTCAAACTTTTTTAACAAATCAAAAACTGAAAAATTGGGCGTGCAAAATTATTCAGCCCCTTTACTTTCAGTGCAGCAAACTCTCTCCAGAAAGTCAGTGAGGATCTCTAAATGATCCAATGTTGACCTAAATGACTAATAAATACAATCCATCTGTGTGTAATCAAGTCTCTGTATAAATGCACCTGCACTTTGATAGTCTCGGAGGTCCGTTAAAAGCGCAGAGAGCATCTTCACAAAAAATACAGTTTTATATCTTTATGTTTGAAGCCTGAAATGTTGCAAAAGGTCGCAAAGTTCAAGGGGGCCGAATACTTTCGCAAGGCACTATATGTAAACTGTAACAGAGCATTTAACTGTAAATCCCAAGGTAAGACAAAAATAACCTAGTTCCCAAGCGTAACCCGGGGCAGGATGTTGTTATGGTAGACACAGTGGTTAACCAAAACATAGAAGGCTTGCATTCTGAAACATCGCAACAAATATAGTTAGCCAAAATGTCTGTGTCAGCGTCCCTCCTGTGTGTACACTACATACACACGTTGACAGAAAAACATATGTGTATATATTGAATGAGAATGAGAGGTCAGTAGGGATGTGTAAATGGAGTAATAGATGAGTATTGATATGTGAATGTATAAATGCTAAATTCTGATTTAGAGTTACATATGAATCTGTTTAGGCCAGGGGATTAACTCCTTTAGGCTCACCTCGAACCAGATGTAGAAACATGCAAGAGCAGGCCTTTATAACTTATGATTCCGGAGCTCTGGCCTCCTCCCTGTGTGCTGCTTCAGGCATGGAGGTTTGTTAACCATGTGACCCAGAGAAGTAACGATGTGATGTTCAAGCACTAGCAGTGCTCCGGGGAAGGACTACAGACAAGGCCATGCTGTCAGAACTGTCCTCTCAGTCTTTGCTACCCTGTGTTACTCTTACCTGCTGTGATTTAGAGTAGAACATTTGTTTGGGGATCTTTTATTTAAATCCTGATGTTGATTTTTGTATGTAGGTCTATGTGTCTTCTCATAAATGAATCCTATTCTTTCAATCAGCCAATCATCATGGCATTCTAGCAAAGTGAGTCCAACTGGAACATGGGAGGATGAGATTTCATTACTTTAACTTCCTCAATGAGCACATACTGTACATTGACTTGTTCTGTTGAGTGAGAGTGGTGAGTCAGTGGTGAGTAATGACTATGTATCGTGTGTGTGTGTGTGTGTGTGTGTGTGTGTGTGTGTGTGTGTGTGTGTGTGTGTGTGTGTGTGTGTGTGTGTGTGTGTGTGTGTGTGTGTGAGTGGGCATGTGTGTGCTAGTTCTGATGCTATCACAAATGTGTGATGACAAATAGATGAGAAAGAAGTGGTAATGATGTGGCTGAAAGGTGTTCCTAATTACAAGTTACATACGTAGTACACAGTACATTCATATTTTGTCCAAATTATTACAGCTCATAATTTCTGCTTAACATGACCATGCTGGACTCAGTAAGTCAGAGGCTATATTTACACAGGTAGCTGAATCCTGATATTTTTGCCACTAATTGGAATTTCACATCAGTTCTTTTTCAGAGCTGATCTGATTGGTCAAATACTATTTTGTGAAACACATATCAGAATTGGGCTGACTGTGTAAATGCAGCCAGACTCCTCTTTGTACAATTGAGAGAGCCTATCTACATAGAATAATACCTTTAGCCCCTGGCACAAAACAAGTTGGAAGAGGGGTCACACTGTGCCTCGAGTGTTACTGAATAAAGAGAACATAAAGCATGCAGAAACCATGATGTGGATGTATGAAGTACATTTTGTGACATGAATGTGTGGAATGCTTTATCACAGATTCATCATGAATTGCCAATCAACGATTGTCATGCTACAGCACAATACAACAAATAGAGCATTGAGGCGACATGAAGAATTGTAAAGGTAAACAAACAAGCAAATAGCGGAGATTCCGATTTAGCACCATGGATAGCGATCAATTGGAACACCGCGATTTTCACGTTTCAGAACCCCTGAAAGTGGACAGCGCCTTTTTCAGGTGATGCTGCAGTAACGTCAATGGCCATTACTACTACTACCAAGATTTTAATTCAGTGTAGGCCTATTAAAACATTATGTGCGACTTCTAAAACATTAAATTATAGCGAAAATGTTTAGCCCTAGGAGGGAGTAACTACACAACACATAAAGAAGTGCGAAAATTATTACCCCTAGGAAAGAGAAACTACACAACACATAAAGAAGTGCGAAAATGATTACCCCTAGGAAAGAGAAACTACACAACACATAAAGAAGTGCGAAAATGATTACCCCTAGGAAAGAGAAACTACACAACACATAAAGAAGTGCGAAAATGATTACCCCTAGGAAAGAGAAACTACACAACACATAAAGAAGTGCGAAAATGATTACCCCTAGGAAAGAGAAACTACACAATACATAAAGAAGTGCGAAAATGATTAGCCCTAGAAGGGCGCAACTACACGACACATAAAGAAGTAACTACACCCAAATGCTTGAGTTGGTCACAAAATACTCCAGATTAGATTACAGAGCGAAAGGCTAAAGTGATGTGAGATAATTATCTGGTGGATCAGGTAGGCTTACAACAAACTTCACAGGAGAGGACACATAAATACCTGGATAGTTTGAACAGAGATTTATCACAATTACCATGATCGATGTACAGTAACATTGTATCACTGAAACATCGTCGAGTTTTCATGAGCCCTGCCTGCGGGTGGTAGCCGAGAGGAAGCAGCGAGTGAAAGAATGGGTAGTGTCAGCCACCTCGCGCTGCCTGTTTGTCGTCACGAGCACAAAGCTTCACCTAGCTTTGTGACCTCTGTGTGACAGAAGGACATGTTCTGACACAGTGCAAGGGCCCAACATCACTATAAATTCATAATCTATTCTCAGAACATGGCCAACCATAGCATAATATATGGGCCTATCATGTATAGCTTTTAAGTGTATTGGTTAATATCATCACACTCATCTGTAATCTAGATTTTACGCATGCAATATACAATACCAGTACATTCTAAAGTCTTCCACACCCACTCATGCGCGCGGAAAGGATACGGGCGCGCACTCACCATGGCCTCTCATACACTCAGTCACAAGCCAAATAATGAAACATTGTATGAAAACAGTAACTTACCCATTGTAGGATTTTCATAAATCCCAAAGGCTGCTTGATTATGGTGAACTGCCCGGTGGCCACCAACTGTAAACACAGAAATCAACAATTAACATTGCTTTATGAATTTGTCGCGAAGTATCTTTTGAACGTTTGTAGTGTGTACTGTGTAGGCCTATAGTCTATGCTGACAATGCATATCTGTCGTTACTCCACAGTTTGCACCTGTCAGTTAAAATTTAAATGTATCTTTCAGGAGCGGTGGAGAAGGCGGTGATACGATCAATTTTTTCATGCTGCCATTTGTTCGCTAGTACGGTAATTGGACTATTTGACTTGGGGCGCGACAGGCCGTGTGACAAAGCACTGACATCGTTTAGTGGAGACGAGAGCGAGAGTGGGAGAGAGACAGAGGGGGGGGGGGGGGGGACTGGGAGAGAGAGACTTGCCAGCATAGAATTAGACAAAGCTGCTTATCCCACTGTTTTTGCTGTCGCCAAAGCTTGACAGACAGCAAGCACTCTAGAAATGTATGCAGAAAGAAAATCTCGAGTCACCTCGATAGTAGTTGGCCCTATAGTAGATATAGCTTGTCCTATAGTTTAGGCTATAATTTGTAAAGCCTTGTCATGTGCGGTTGAAAGCAACACATCAGTCGCATCTGTCTGTGATCATCCCCAAATAAACTGTGTCCTGTAGCCTATCGATTCTG
The DNA here is from genome assembly GCF_036934945.1 of Oncorhynchus masou masou. Taxonomy (NCBI): domain Eukaryota; kingdom Metazoa; phylum Chordata; class Actinopteri; order Salmoniformes; family Salmonidae; genus Oncorhynchus; species Oncorhynchus masou. The sequence continues at coordinate 21,742,813 of NC_088229.1, forward strand.
TCTTTAGCCTATCGATTCTGTCTTTAGCCTATCGATTCACCTCGCAATATCTTACTTTTAACTCCCAGTTGGTCTGTCGCCCCTCGTAAATTGATAGTCCTATAGCGAGTTGTATTATAGGACTAAGAGACGGACGTCGTCTGATATTGCGATATAGATTAAATAGGGTCTGTCGCTTTTCCTCTTGATTTGTACTCTCTGCTTCTTCTTTTTGTTGCAAGATCAGCCTGCCTGTTTCTTTTTTCTTTCACGAGTTAGACATTTGTTTAGCATCATCTCTTGTTTTGTTGCTTTTTTTGTAAAAAAAAACAACAATATCCTCATTCCACATTTAATAGGCTATACTTTACCTTCTAGTCGGGCATATACTCTGCAAAAAATAATCCCGATTCTATTAGTTCAATAGCAGTTACTCAAAAATATAAATAGTCTTTCCAACGAAACAATCCATTTCTGTGTCCACAATTCAAACGGAATATATCTTCATATAGATTTCACCTCAACTAATACCCTGGATGTGTTAAGCCTATTTGTCTGAGTTATTTAAAATGCTGTTGAAATTATATTGCGCAGGGTGTCTTGATCAATTAATTGGACTTTTGGACCATGGTCTATTTATTAGCCAAACGTTCCACTGCGTCAGTCAATTACTGGTGTAAAATTGGTTAAATCACATGTAATCTATCATGCCTGTATTGCGGTGTTTTGAGCTCAGTGCTCGCTTTTCGTTCACATGAGTCGACCACTGAAAGCACTGTATTTCAAACTAACGGTCCGCGGATTTACAATTACAGCGGCCCCTACCATAATGATGTCCTATTATTTTTTCCCCCTAAAACTCTACCGCGTCAAAGTGCGCATTCTGCAGGCGTGCCAAATGATGGCTTTTCAGATAACTAAATCAAATGAAAACATTGGTATTGGTGATTTTCATCCCAGAGCCCTACCTGGTTCACAACATCCATCTTGGCCGCCTGCTTGTCGATAAGAGGATCAGCCGGTAGGCTGGAGGGAGGCGTTACATCCGGAACAGCCCACGGGGGGACGAGGATAAAGAGATGGGAATAGCTGAATTACGTCACGAGCTCGTCTCGGGCATCTGGGGCGTAGAGACGTTAGATAAATCATTGGACATACAGTAATGACGATTTCGACAGCTTGGCCAATCAAATGGCTGCTTTATTCTAGTAGACTACAGTGATTGCCACAAGGGATAACGGAGAGACGACACCTATGTATGTTGTTTTGGGAGGTGGGCACTAGGCAGGTTTTGTATTTCTACATGATATTGGAAAGGCAATCGAGTTGCACTACCAAGAATAGTCTGAGCTTCAGGTTGAAGGTTCCTGGAGGATCCTGTAGGGGTTATTCAAATTTAAACAGTGATGGAACCACTATAAGTTCTTCAAAGAACCCCCATTAATGCTTCCACAAATAACCTTTTGGGGTTAATTATTATTATTGATCAGCATAAAATAACAACAATAACACAATATTTTAGTTGGCAGTGTTAGTCATGATTTTAGTGGCAAAGCAGACATAAAACCCAACATGAGGTACACTCCCAGCCCCAAGTACAATAGGCACAGTATATCCTCTGGCAGTCACGCTAACCCACTGATCTGTTTCATCTGTCCTTGTGATTGTCTCCACCCCCTCCAGGTGTCGCCCATCTTCCCAATTATCCCCTGTGTATTTATACCTGTGTTCTCTGTTTGTCTGTTGCCAGTTTGTCAAGTCAACCAGCGTTTTCCCCAGTCTCTTTTTTCCCGCCGTCCTGTATAGTTGTCCCTACTCTGGATTACCGACCTCTGCCTGACCTGAGCCTGCCTTCCTTCCTGTACCTTTGCCCCACCACTCTGGATTATCGACCCCTGCCTGCCTTGACCTGTTGTTTGCCTGCCTCTGTTGCTTTAATAAACATTGTTACTTTAACACAGTCTGCACTTGGATCTTACCTGAAACGCTATAGTATGAACTGGCCATGATTGACCCAGCAGACTTTTACCAGCTCCGCATTGCCATCTCCTCCCAAGGAGCCACCATTGGAAGGCACGAGGAGTTGCTTCGCCATCTGATGGAAGGGTTCTGGGCCATGGCCGAAAGTAACAACCTAGCATTGGATGCATTGCAGGAACAAATCCGTGGGTGACCTACTAGGCAGTCTACCACGACGGTAACCTCCCAGCCCCTCAGTAACCGGGCTGGTAGCAGCGCCATCACCCCGGTTTCCCGGGAACCCCACTTACCTCACATGGAGCGCTATGATGGAGATTCCAGAATCTGCCGGGCCATTCTCTCTCAGTGCTCCCTCAATTTCGAGCTGCAACCTTCTTCATTCCCCTCCGACCGCTCAAGGATAGCATATATCATTACGCTGATGTCCGGGAGGGTACTCGCATGGGCCATGGCATTGTGGGAGCAACAACCAGTCTGGAGATATTTATGGCAGAGGTGAGAAGTTTTCGTGGCTGAGATGTCTGGGAGAGAGGCTGCCACGAAGGTTACTCCAGCTTCGGCAGGACTCCCTCGGTGTGTCAGACTATGCGGTGGAATTCCGCATGCTTGCAGCGGTGCCTGAAACCCGGAAGAGCTGTTCGACACGTTCCTGCACAGAGCTTCGGAGGAAGTAAAGGACGAGCTTGCAGCCCTGGAACAACCAACGGATCTCGATTCACTCATCGTTTTGACCATCCAGATCGATGGGTGGCTACGGGATCGTAGGAAGGAGAAGAGGTCTGATTGCGGTCCCAATTGCTTACTCAAGGATCCCACCTTGCATCTGATGGACTCTGGAAGTCCCCAGTGTATATGTTCCCGAGAGGATCCGAGCTTACCCGAGTTTCTCCAAAATCCTCTGAAGACTGACGATTTACCTCTTCCCGAGCCGATGCAGCTCAGCAGGGCTAGGCTATCTCAAGCTGAACATGTACGCAGACATAACACCCAGATTTGTCTGTATTGCAGTAGTTCCAGTCATTATGTGTCTACCTGTCCCCTAAAGAGAGACATAACTCATTGGTAGGAATGAGTACACTGGTGGGTCCTAAGGACAATTTAGCTTCTCCCCCTACTCGCCCCCCTCTCAATGCCACCCTGCTGTGGGGTGACCAGTCCAAGTCCCTCAAGATACTCATCGACTCGGGGGCCGATATGAGTCTTATGGATGTTACCCTGGCATTCGAGGTGCGCATCCCCACTCAACCCCTCTCCTTTCCCATGAATGTTAGAGCGCTGGACGGATGTTCTATAGGCCGGGTCACCCACCATACCACCCCCATCAACCTATGAGTGTCGGGGAACTACAGTGAGACGATCCAATTCCTCCTATTTGAGTCTCCGCAGGTTCCTGTGGCATTGGGATTCTCTTGGCTCCAGCGACACAATCCCTCGATTGACTGGTCTACTGGTGCCATTGTGGGCTGGAGCCCGTTCTGCCACACTCATTGCCTGAAATCAGCTCTGCTTGCCCCGGAACGTCTTCCTGGGGACTTGGAAATTGCCCCGGATCTCTCCTCCATTCCCGAGGAACACCAGGACATTCGGGAGGGGTTCAGTAAGGCCCGGGCCATTTCGTTTCCACAACACCGACCGGTACCCAAGGATGTTAAGCCAGATGCGCTGGCACGCTGCTTTAGCCCCGCGGCTACACCCCCGGAATCTGAGCCCTTTCCCCCCTGCTCCAAGATCATTAGTGTCTCGGTGTAAACCCATGTCTCACATTCCAAAATGATTTAGCAGTGCATGGTGATTGAACAGGTGTAGGGAGGGTGAAGTCTATGAATATAACAAATATAGAAATATACATATAATTAACAAAACGTGCACATAACAGTATTCATATCTTATTTTTTGTGGTAAAAATTATGTGAATGAAAACACTGTTCACTTGACAGCGGTTTTCATATACATAGCTTGTCCATAATGTAGAGGCCATCTGGGATCTTCATTGAACAGGTAAGGGAGGAGGAAGATGGCTACTGTGACTGAGTCAAAAGTTTTTAAAGACACCATTCATTCAAATTAATTGTAGGTGATACATGTTATCTGCATAATATTATGAGACAAACCAATACAAATTGCACATACTTTTGTGGGCCTCCTCATCAGTATACCTGCATACAGACACAAAAAAAGAAGTGAGCAGTTCAGTCATCTGCGCCCAATACGACTATAGCCTTTAACATCTTACATATTCTTACCTCGTTGTTGATTCATATCCATTGAATTGTGTACATTTTTTGTTTAAACATTATTACTTTTTAAAAGGGAGTGTCAAAACACAGCCATTTGGACAAATATGAAAAGATAGATGGTAGGCCTATCATCATAAAACAATATCAATTTTGATCATAAAGGGAGAAACCTTGCCTTAAATTGAGGACATCTTTACATTTTTCAGTAAGGTGTCTGCACCTGCTGTCCTCTCAAATTCAAATAAAAATATTTCAGTTGGGCAGTTAGGTTCCTGCAAGAACCCCAAAGAACTAAAGAGGTTCCTCAATGAATCCCATCTCGTATGGGGTTCTTGGAAGAATGTTTTGGGGGCATTTTTCAGTGCCAAAAACCCTAAGGTTCTTCAAGGAACTTTGAGGATCTTAGAACAACCCTTGTTGAAGCCCTCATTTTTTAGAGTATAGCAAGTTAGGATTATTAGGTTAAGGTTAGGAAAAGGGTTAGGGTTCGCTAAAATGCCCAAAAAACGTATGATAAAAATATCTGACAAAGCAGGGGTTCCAAATGTAGAACCCAGTTCCTACATTTGAATATAAAAATGGATTTTATCAAACAAAACTATGCTACATATTATCTCTAGGACCCTCAGGATGACAAATCAGAGCAATGAATGTAAGTACATTATTAACCTTCAGAGGTGAATCTATCAAACAAGTGCCATGATAAGTTTTTTTGTTGTGCACTCTCCCCAAACAATAGCATGGCATTTTTGTTTACTGTAAATTGGACAGTGCAGTTAGATTAAATTATTGTTCATCTTTATGCCCATATAAGACATGTCTATGTCCTGGGAAATGTTCGTCATGCAAATCACATTAGCGCACGTTAGCTCAACTGTCCCCTTGGAGGTTAATTTGACAAAAGATGTATGCTTTTTAACCATTACCAGGTTTCTCAGTCAAATATGGCCAGTCATATACATCTTTATTTATCTTCTTTGCTGAAAACAAAAACACCTGAAAATCAGTCACTAGGCCAAGTGTTGTCATGGTAATTAAAGAGGAGTTTCTAAATGTGGAACTGAGTGGGCCAAGGAAACACAGATGTTCTCCATCTGTTAAGGCACTAATGAGTCATTATGCAATTCATGTGTTTATTTTATGATGTTCCTTAAAATCATGAAATGTTACACCCTCTATAATCATGTAGAGTTATGCCAGTTCTTTATGAAAAGCCCATGTCTCCAGTATTTGCATTATTAAATCCGGCCTTATTGTTACTGCTACTAAATGAACTAGCTACATGACAACTTTGAGAAAAAGTACATTACACTTTATTACTGTACACACATACCTGACAGTTCAAAGTGTTAGCAGTCACAATAAAAATAAATCTAACAATTGTTATTATTACATTTACAAGTTGCATTCCTGTTAACCATATACGTACATAAATACTATTTCAAAGTTTCTCACTGAGGGAGATAAATCAATCAATCAAATGTATTTTATAAAGCCCCTTTAACATCAGCAGTTGTCACCAAGTGCTATACAGAAACCCAGCCTAAAACCCCAAACAGCAAGCAATGCAGATGTAGAAGCACAGTGGTTAGGAAAAACTCCCTAGAAAGGCAGGAACCTAGGAAGACACCTAGAGAGAAACCATTAACATGACTGTCATGAGAATCTTCTTTGGGGTTTCTGTTAATTTAAACTTTTTTGGGATAGGGGGCAGCATTTTCACTTTTGGATGAATAGCGTGCCCAGAGTGAACTTCCTCCTACTCTGTCCCAGATGCTAATATATGCATATTATTATTAGTATTGGATAGAAAACTCTGACGTTTCTAAAACTGTTTGAATGATGTCTGTGAGTATAACAGAACTCATATGGCAGGCAAAAATATGAGAAAAATCCAACCAGGAAGTGGGACATCTGAGGTTTGTAGTTTTTCAAAGCTTGGCCTTCCGAGTACACATTGAGATATGGATGAGGTTGCACTTCCTAGGGCTTCCACTAGATGTCAACCGTCTTTAGAAACTGGTTTGAGGATTCTACTATAAAGGAGGGGCTCATAAGACCTCTGAGTCAGTGGTCTGGCAGAGAGCCTTGGTCTCATGACGTGTGCTCCCGACAGAGTTACTTCTCGTTCCAGTGCTTTTCTGAAGACAAAGGAATTCTCCGGTTGGAACATTATTGATGTTTTATGTTTAAAACATCCTAATGATTGATTCCATACATCGTTTGACATGTTTCTAAAGGATTGTAACTGAACTTTTGAGTTTGGATGAAGTGCCTGCGCCTCATGAAGATGGTTTACTGGGCGGAACACGCTTACAACAAGTGGCTATTTGGACATAAATGATGGAACTTTATGGAACAAATCAGTCATTTACTGGGATTCCTGTGAGTGCCTTCTGATGAAAATCATCAAAGGTAAGTGAATATTTATGGTGTTGTTTTTAACTTTGTTGATTCCAAAATGGCGGATATTCCTCTGGCTGTTTTGGGTTCTGAGCGCCGTTCTCAGATTATGCTTTTTCCATAAAGTTTTTTTGAAATCTGACACAGCGGTTGCATTAAGAAGTCTATCTTTAATTCTGTGAATAACACTTGTATCTTTTATCAATGTTTATGAGTATTTCTGCAAAATCACCGGATGTTTTGGAATCAAAACATTACTGCACGTAAGGCGCCAATGTAAACTGAGATTTTTGGATATAAATATGCACATTATCGAACAAAACATACATGTATTGTGTAACATGATGTCCTATGAGTATCATCTGATTAAGATCATCAAAGGTTAGTGATTAATTGTATCTATATTTTTGCTTTTTGTGACTCCTATCTTTGGCTGGAATAATGGCTGTGTTTTTTCGACTTGGCGGTGATCTAACAATCATATGTTGTGCTTTAGCTGTAAAGCATTTTTGAAATCGGACACGATGGGTAGATTAACAAGATGTTTATCTTTCATTTGCTGTATTGGACTTGTTCATGTGTGAAAGTTACATATTTCAAAAAAATATTTTTGAATTTTGTGAGCTGCCTCTTCAGTGGAATGTTGTCGAGGTGTTCCGCCCTGCACTAGAAAGGTTCATTTGACATGACATAGTTCAAAAGTCTACTGTTAATGCTATGCTAATGCTTCACTGGGCAACTGACATGACACACAAACCCATTTTCATTATCTATGGTTAAGTGGAGCTCACTTGAACTATAGACAGGTACTGTATTTCTTTTTTTGGGGGGGGGATTTATGCCAGCTTTTAATATGTTTTTATGACCCTAGCAGGGTTATTGTATGATTTGGGTGTATAAGTGACAGCAATTCTAGAACAGTACCAAAAATGGAAATACAATCCAAAAATGCCGCTTTTGAAAATAGCGATAAACTACTTCATAGTAGAATACGAATTGCAATCATGTTCGGCAGGCTATAGTACAGTACACTCTTACATTAGAATAATGTGTAGGCCAAACCTCAATAGTTGGGCTCTTTACTGTATATGCTGTCTAATTCACAATGGTTCTTTCAGACTCTTGTTCAAGACACACTGATGCTATCAACAAAGCCAAATTAACTGAGAAGATCTGGAAAAGAAAAATAGCATGATCAAAGAGATATAGACCGTTTCCTAAGATCAATAGCTTGCGACCGCATTCTTACCCCCCCCATGTTGATGGAGAGGTAAGGCTCTATCTCATTGCCCTCCAACTCTCCCTCCCTCTCTGTTTCCTCTCTCTCAGTAGGAAATCACACAGTTCATCTCATCTGCCAGCTCCTCCTCGAAGCGTCCTATTGGCTGTCCAGTAGAACGGGTCAGCAGATCTGTGGCTGCGTTTTCCATCTCATCAATGGTCATGTTACATGCGTCAGCGATCTCCCGCTTGGCGAAGTTCACAAACTTTGGGTCTCTTGCATAGAGGCCCAATCCTTCTGATATCAGGATCTGTGGGAGAGTAAGAAGAGTAGTGAAACACTGAACACATCTCTCTCTATCAGTCTCTCTCTCCATATATATTTCCATATCCCAACAACCTACAGCATACAAGTGTTTATTGAATATTCATAATCACTGACTTAGGCAAATATACTTTTTTGGAAAGCAAAGCAAATTTTCAGGTAAATTACTGACGCTTGGAGTGCACTTGACTCCTCCACTCACCATTAGGCAGATAAGGTATAGCCTACCGGCAAACAATATGTAGCCTTGGGATTTTTAGCTGACTTTTCGCTAGACGTTTTGTTTTATTCATCACTTACCGACTCCACCAGGCTGTTTGCACTGCCTTTCTCTATGAGTCTTTGGCTGATCTGGGAGGGCACTCTGCCGTTGGTGTAGCTCCTGTTCTGTGGCGTGTGCATGGGGAGTGTTGGGGCTCCAGGGTACCAGCCACTGGGCCTAGTTGCAATAGCAGGGAGGCTGGAGGTGGCCTGGGTCCTGTCTCCCCACAGCTGCTGGGTGCCCCCGGCCTCATCCACCAGCATCAGAGGGGCGTAGAGCAGACGTCCTCTCTTTGCGGCTGCTGCTGATGTTGCTGACACCCCTGCTCCTGGCATTGACCCTGCAGGTCCTCCTCCATTGTTGGCCCAGGAGGCCGAGGATATGGATGAGACACTGCTGCGGCGGGAGTCAAGGGTCTGGAGGACGACGGATGACAACGCCAAGAGGAAAATGACTAAAATCTTGATTTCTATTATTAAATTAAAATCAAAATGTTTCTTTGATTCAGTATTTGTTGACTATTATTTTGCATGTGTGTGTTTCTCACCAGTCTGGATCTGCATGGGGGTGAGTTACTCTCATATGTGCCAGGGATGGGGATGTCACCCGCGCTATGCTGTGCCCGCAGACACTGGATGTTAAAGGAGGGCGGCTTACGACCTGGAAGGGAAAATACATGGAAATGTACTAAGATGGTCACTGGGTGTTTCTAGTACTACTGATTCTACTGGTGTTGAGGAGAAAGACTGAGACCATGTGATGATTACCTGCAGGAGTGGGAGGAAGAACACGTCTCCGGACATACGGCTCCAATCCGTTGCCATTGTAGCCGTTTCCATTGTAGCCATTTCCTATGTAACCATTACCGGTGTAGCCACTCATGCTACCTCCATTCATACCATTCATAGCGCCATTATAGCCATTCCCATTCATGCCATTTCCATTTCCGTAGGGTACTCCTGCAACACTCCCATTGATGAAGTTAGGAGCATGACTCTGCATGTACTCTGGTGGGATATGGGATGCTGCAGTTTGCTCTTGATATGCATACCTGTGAAGGGAAAGGGAACACTTATGCACGCACGCACACATGCACGCTCTTCAACTAAGCTTCATTAACGTAGATCTGCCTCTCTCCCCTTCCCACTTACCTGTCGTTTGTTAGCATGCCCACTGGGTACTGTTGGTAGTACACCTGCTCTGCAGCATAAGTTTCACCTCCTCTTCCCTCCATCACTAGCTCTGGTTGAGGTGGGGCAGCGGCTGCCTCTAACACTATTTGAGCTGCCTCTGGTTCTGGTGGGGCTATCACTATTTGAGGTTGGGATTGGGCAACCATTTGTGGCGGAGAAGCAATCTGTGGTGGGGGTGGGGCTGGTGCTGGTTGGGGAGGGGATGGGGCCTGTGGTGGGGGTGGGGCTGGTGCTGGTTGGGGAGGGGATGGGGCTTGTGGTGGGGATGGGTTCGGTGCTGGTTGGGGAGGGGATGGATCTTTTGGTGGTGATGCGGCTGGGTGGGGCGGGGATGGGGCTGGTGGTGCTTCTGATGGAAGGAGGGCCTCAAATCTGGTTGGCTGTTCAACCACCACATCAAAGGATGACAGAGCTGATTCTGATCTCTCACTGGCTGTTAATGGCTGTTCTGTGACCACGTCACTGAATATAGTGGGCTCGACGAAGGGCTCCATGAAAACGATGGTGGTGGACTCCTCCATGTCACCTGGTATGGGAGTGGTGGATGAAGTATTGGTGGCAGAGGTGCCTGGATCTTCAAAAACATTTTCATTCTGAAGGAAGGGGAAAACAGAGAGATCAGCTTTAATATACAGTCAACTGCTGCTTATTGTAAATACTATAGAAACATTTGTTTACCTACTGTAAGTGATATTTGCTTATTTGATCAATGTCAAAATAGAAAAGACAGATCATTTTGGCCGCTTTTCCTTCCAGTTCTCTGCTGCCAATGACTGGAACGAATTGCAAAAATCACTGAAGTGGGAGACTTACATCTCCCTCACTAACTTTAAACATCAGCTATCTGAGCAGCTAACCGATCGCTGCAGCTGTACACAGCCCATCTGTAAATAGCCCATCCAATCTACCTACCTCATCCCCATATTGTTTTTTATTTACTTTTTGTCTCTTCTTGCACACCAGTATTTCTACTTGCACATCTATCAGTGTCCGGTGTTAATTTGCTAAATTGTAATTACTTCGCTACTATGGCCTAGTTATTGCCTTACCTCCTCATGCCATTTGCACACACTGTATATAGACTTCTTTCTATTGTGTTATTGACTAAGTTTGTTTATTCCATGTATAACTCTGTGATGTTGTTTGTGTTGCACTGCTTTGCTTTATCTTGGCCAGGTCGCAGTTGTAAATGAGAACTTGTTCTCAACTGGCCACCTGGTTAAATAAAGGTGTTCTCAACTGGCCACCTGGTTAAATAAAGGTGTTCTCAACTGGCCTACCTGGTTAAATAAAGGTGTTCTCAACTGGCCACCTGGTTAAATAAAGGTGTTCTCAACTGGCCTACCTGGTTAAATAAAGGTGTTCTCAACTGGCCACCTGGTTAAATAAAGGTGTTCTCAACTGGCCACCTGGTTAAATAAAGGTGTTCTCAACTGGCCACCTGGTTAAATAAAGGTGTTCTCAACTGGCCACCTGGTTAAATAAAGGTGAAATTAAAAAAATGTCAGTACATACTGTTTTGATACACTAATGACAGTCAATAGGAGATACTTACTTTGAAAAACTCTTCGTCCAACTCTCCCTCCATACCCTCCTCCTCCTCTCCCTCCATTGCCAAGGCCAGATGCAACTCTGGTGCAAGTGCCTGCAGTGACCGTAGCCCTGCCTGCCACACACACACACACACACACACACACACACACACACACACACACACACACACACACACACACACACACACACACACACACAAAGTGTGATACACACACACAGTCACCAAACAGCAACACGTGTAAACAGGTAACTGGTATACCTGGAGAGAGTCTTTCTTGTCCTTTCCCTTCTTCTTCCTCTCCCGCTCCTTCCTCTTGCGGAACTTCTTAAAGTAGTCCTGGATCAAGAAGCTGGCATAGAACTTCCCACAAGTGACCTCTTCCCCTAAGTCAGGAAGAATCGTCACAGAGGAGGAGAATGGGAAAAAAATCATTTTAAACAAAGGGGGGAGGGAAATGGAAAAGTGATAGAAGGACTAAGATAAAAAAAAACACAGACAAATATCCTAGTGAGATACAGAAAGAAACCTGTATTTCTGTAACTTTAAAACTACCATTAGAGTGGTCTGTGTGGTTATACGGTAGTATACAGTAATAAGTCTCTGTCTCGCTGGTTAAAATGGCACCTCCTGAGTTTTACCTCTAGGGGGTGGAATGACCTCTTCAAGGAGCTTGGGTTTAGTGCGCTTCCATATCTTCTTAATGATGGCCCTGAGCTCCTCGTTGTCCTGGTCAACAGGCCCTAGTGGAGTGACACAAGACCTTTAAAAACACAGGAGTAAAGGCTGCAAGCACCACTGCACTAAATAATGATGTGTGAATGATACACTGTGTGTGTGTGCTGACTGACCGTCAGTCTTGATCTTGAGTGAGGTTCTGACCAGCGCAAACAGGGTAGCGTTGAAGGTGACTGTCCCATCGCTGTGCAGTGGCACATTCATAGCAACCAGCCTCTGACAGGACAAGCAAGCAGATGAGAGGAAGAGTGGTAGAAAGGGAGGAGGGGAGAGGAAGTGGAGAAGGAAGGGAGAGTTTAATTGGATTGGCAGGGGGAAGAGGAGGAAAGGCAGCCAAGACTGAGGGAGTAAATTCCACTGATCCGCTAGATTAGACAGGCTTGTATGGGTACAGAGAGACTGTAGGACATGTAGCCTGTCTTGATATACTGTATTAAGTGGGAGTCTGACTTTGATATATGTCAGATAGTGTGCAGTGATAATGATATCCTTAAAATTACGTTTTATTCATCAAACATTCAATTATACAAATAATTCAAGCTAATACGTTTATTATACTTTTTCATTTATGCAACTTTTAACATTAAAATATGATCTGCCCTACCTTGCAGGCCACACGATGGGGGCACAGTTTGCCAAAACCAAGGGGTGGCTGGATCCTGCGCAGCATAGTGACCACATCGATATGTTTGATTCGACCCCTGCAACAGAGAAAGGAATCAGCACAATGTACACAGCTCCACTACGAGCCATTGGAAATGAGGACCAAATAAATGGACCAAATGGGGAAAAGGGATTGATGAGAAGAGAAATGTAAGAAATTATTAATGGGTTTCATTTCCTTTCAATTTTAAGAGAATGTGTATCTTTTTTCTTTTAATTGGGTTGTTAAGACCATTGACATTAAAATACATTATTTGAAATAAATAAGAGATACAGAGAGTCGTCTCTTACGTGGCCTCTGGGTCATAATCCGACCAGACTCGTTTGAACTCGTCCAGGTGATGAGTACCCAGTACGGTCCAATCCCTGGTCAGGTACTCAAAGTTGTCCATGATGACAGCAATGAACAAGTTAATGATCTGAGAAGAGGAACACAGAGTGTATTGATCACAGCTGGTCTGCTTCAACATTTCTTTATTTTTCCCTGATTTATACAGGTTGGTCTCATTGAGATAAACTTCTCTTTCGCAACAGAGACCTCTCACATACAGATTCCCCTCCTTCTGACACCACCTCCTCCCTCCCTTCCCCTCTCCCTCACCAGGAAAGCGCAGAGCATGAAGAAGCTGATGAAGTAGATGTAGGCCAGGTTGCTGCCGCACATGCTCTCCTCCCCGGGCTCAAAGTCTGACTCGGGGTCACAGCGTCTCCCTGGCAATGCTGCCAACATGATCTCCTGCCACTGCTCTCCGGTTGCACACCTGCAGGAACAGCACACACATTAGGACTGAGGAACGTAAAGAAGACACAGGAGGGAGAGGAGAGAATGGGAAGAGGAGAGGCTGCAGAGAAGAGAAAAGAGAACAGAGGGGAAACGAAGAGTGGATAGCTACGGGAGAAAAGGAGAAGGTGATTGAGTTTCTACCTATTTACTATTTCTCTCTCTCTCCTGCAGAGCTCACCTGAAGAGCAGTAGGACAGACATGAAGAAGGTCTGAAAGTTGTTGTTCCTGTTGATATGTGAGTTGTCATCTATAGCAATCTTTCCAAATGTCTGCAAAAGGTGTGAGCATAGGCCATATTGTCACCAGCTGCATTTTAAATACCTTTGAAGGGGATACAATACATGGGAGGAGACCCACCTGCATGCCGATAACAGCGTAGATGAAGAAGATCATAGCAATAAGGAGACCGACATATGGCAAGGCCTGTGAGAGGTAGAAACATACATTTTATTTACAAAATATAAATCAACACTGTGCATGTCTGTCTGTCTCGTCTTGACATCTGCCTGAGCATAGCACTGACCTGGAGGGACTTGACAAAAGTCCAGAGGAGGGTTCGAATGCCCTCCCCTTTGCTGAGCAGCTTGACCAATCGCAAGACTCTGAACAAACGGAAGAATGTGATGGATACTTTTCCGCTTTCCTTCTTGGCCCCGGGTGGTGCTCCAGGTACAGCTACAGCTGCGGCTTTGGCTGCGGCCTCAATGGCCTGGACAGAAACACAGAGGTTTAGGGAACAGAAGCTTGTTTTCACACAATTTATTAAGAGAGATTAAAGGAAATATTTTTTTTGAAAGAGAGAGTGACAGAGAGAAAAAGAGAGGCAGAAAGAAAGAGAAGAAGGTGAGAGAGACAGACAGAGAGGAGAGAGTTGTGTCCCTGTCATGGTCTTACTTCTCCATCCTCATCTCCACCCTTGGAAATAGAAAAAAAAAGAAAAATACACATTAGATATCATATATCAGAGCTCTCCAACCCTGTTCCTGCAGATCTCCCATTCTGTAGGTTTACATTACAACTCTAATCTGGCGCAGCTGATTCTAATAATTAGCTGATTGATGATGGTTAGTTATAACGAAGGTTGGAGCGAAAACCTACAGCAGGGTGGCTTTCCAGGAACAGGGCGGGAGAACCCTGACATATATGAACATCAACAGTTATTCTGACTGTAGCAAACTCTACACGAGTATTATAAAGCAATGTGTTTGTTAAACTGACCTTGAGAAGTTACAATGAATAACTGTATACAAAGTGTTGCAGGTCTATCTTCCAAGCGTTTTCTAAGCATCACATGTTTCCCTAACGTAAAGAAATGGCTGAAGATGCAAGAGATGATGTAACATGAAGTAGCTAAAGGAGATACAGAGATAGTACTCACACTAAGCTCTGAGACCATGATGTCTAGCACACTGCCCACAACTATCAGAGCATCAAAGGTGTTCCAAGCATCAATGAAATATTGCTGGATATACAGACACACACAAACACAGTCAACAGCATGGAACATTAGAACATGGTATCGGAACATTAGAACACTGTATTGATATCAACATGTGTCCAGTGAAAGCCTGTTGAACTCACATGTGTTCTGAGAGCCAGTAGCTTGATGACCATCTCTATGGTAAATAGGGCTGTGAAGATCAAGTTGAGGATGTCCATCACAGAGTTGAATGTTTTAGACTGCTCATAATGCTGCAGGGCAATACATGTAAACAGTTAACAATCGTATTCCTGTTGTAATATATACTGAACAAAAATGTAAACGCAACATGCAACAATTTCAAAGATTTTACTGAGTTACGGTTCATATAAGGAAATCAGTCAATTGAAATAAATTCATTAGGCCCTAATCTATGGATTTCACATGACTGGGAATACAGATATGCATCTGTTGGTCACAGATACCTTAAAAAAAAGGTAGAGGCGTGTTGTGGAAATAATCAGAATTTGTTGGTAACATAGGTAAGATGTTTTATTTTCATCATATATTTGTAAGTTACTTCTCATCAGAATGGTATTTTTGTATAATACTGTGGCGAGGTTGCAGTTATCTGTTCTATGTCAAGACTAAGTTGCATGGGCCGCAGAGAGGGGAGAGGTCAAAGTGTCATCATGTGTAAACATATCTTTTGCTCCACTGTGTGTGTGCCAGTCACTCCCTACTTTTCCCATCGGGGAAAAGGAGGATGGCAGTGTCTGGAATCATTCTCCTGCTCCCTTTCATCTTAACCTATAGCCTCACTCTCCTCTCTGTGAGTTTGTCCAGGATTGGTTGTATTTAGAATTGGTTGTATTTAGAATTGGTTGTATCTAAATGACAATTTGATATATGCCTGTTGATATGGAGGGTTGGTTTATGGTTCTGAGTTTGAGAAAGGAGACAAAGCTGAACAATTAATTATGTCGATGCTGTCTTATCCTGTGTATCTTTGCTATAAAGGATCCCATTTGCCATTATGTTGGGACTCTCAACTTTTCATTAGAGATACTGAACTGTTGAAAGTCAAAATGCTATTGCAAGGTGGAAGGGACTCTGAGAATTCATTGATAGACACTGAATTGATCTGAGAGTCACAGGATTGTGATAGAGCTCATATAATTAAAGATGGACTTTGATAACTAACTCTGACTTGTGTGTGTGTGGTTTGCTCCCATGATTTGGTAAATAGAGAATTTCCACGACAGGCGTTGATCAGAAAACCAGTCAGTATCTGGTGTGACCACCATTTCCCTCATGCAGTGCGACACATCTCCTTCACATAGAATTGGACAGGCTGTTGATTGTGCCCTCTGGAATGTTGTCCCACTACTCTTCAATGGCTGTGCGAAGTTGCTGGATATTGGCGGGAACTGCAGCATGCTTTCTTACAAGTCAATCCAGAGCATCCCAAACATGCTCAATGGGTGACATGTCTGGTGTTTATGCAGGCCATGGAAGAACTGGGACATTTTCAGCTTCCAGGAATTGTGTACAGATCCTTGCAGCATGGGGCCATGCATTGTCATGCTGAAACATGAGGGGATGGCGGCAGATGAATGGCACGTCAATGGGCCTCAGGATCTCGTCACATTATCTCTGTGCATTCATATTGTCATTGATAAAATGCAATTGTGTTAGTTGTCCGTAGTTTGTGCTTGCCCATATCGTAACCCCACCGCCACCATGGGCCACTTTGTTCACGACGTTGACATCAGCAGAGCGCTTGCCCACACAACGCGATACACGAGGTCAGTTGGACCTACTGCCAAATTCTCTAAAACGATGTTGGAGGCGGCTTATGGTAGAAAAATTAACATTCAATTCTCTGGTAACAGCTCTGGTGGACGTTCCTGCAGTCAGCATACAAATTGCATGCTCCCTCAAAACTGTGGCATTGTGTTGTGTGACAAAACTGCACATTTTAGAGTGGCCTTTTATTGTCCCCGGGACAATGTGCACCTGTTTAATGATGTTTAATCAGCTTTGTGATATGCCAGACCTATCAGGCAGATGGTTTATCTTGGCAAAGGAGAAATGCTTACTAACAGGGATGTAAATACATTTGTGCACTAAATTTGAGAGAAATAAGCTTTTTGTGCACATGGAAAATGCCTGGAATATTTTATCTCAGCTCATGAAACATGGGACCAACACTTTACATGTTGCGTTTATATTTTGGTTCAATGTACATTAGGCATACATTATGACTAGGTGTAGTTGAAACTGCAGTATTGTACCTGCACAGCCAAGGTGAGGGTGTTGAGAAGAATTAAGACAAACATGATGTACTCAAACTGGCTGGAGGCGATGATTTTCCAGAACTTTAGCTGGGATGGGTTTCTGGGAATGTAGATCTTGATGGGCTTGGCTTTCAGAGCGTACTGTACACATTGTCTCTGTGGAGGGCAGGACAGGAGACACAGGGAAGGTGGGAGGTGAAGTGATCACTCGCATTCTCAGTAGACTGAATGCCTTTGACATGATAAGGTACAGTAGCTTTGTGATTGTGATGAACGTCAAAATAAGTTCATCAAGGAAAAGGACTAACTTGATTTTTGTTCAGTTCACAGTTTTTGAACTCAGATTCTCCCTGTTCACGGAACGTGATGATGACGAAGCCCACGAAGATGTTCATCATGAAGAAGGCGATGATGATGATGTAGATGATGAAGAATATGGAGATTTCCACACGGTAGTTGTAAATAGGGCCATGGTTCGCTGCATTGGCGTCGATGGCCTTGTATAGCAGCCTACGATTTTATAATGGGAGAGATGAAAACTTTAATATATAAACAGATAGTCATCATATGTACTAATGTGTGGTCTTGGTACTCACTGCGGCCAGCCTTCAAATGTAGACACAGTGAACAGGGCCAGCATGCCCTGCAGCACATTGTCAAAGTTGAATTCACTGTTTTGCCATTTCCTCTCTCTCACCATAGGGTGATTCATATCACCGTCCTTATACACCACAAACGTCCCCCTAAAACACAAAACACGAGGACACACACACACACAAAGCTATACTTATTAGTAAATCACATATACTGTAGTATGTCATGACAGGAATTTGAGTGATGCATTGGCTAAAAGACAAATAAATGACAAAATATGAAGTCTTACATGCACTCATATGGAGTGTGTTTAGCTTCATCAGTGCAACTGTAGAATCTTCCCTGTAATACACAGAGCAGAACAACACATGGCTTTATAATGAGAAGACAACATACAGAGTATGTACTGCTAAAAGCAATGACCAAGTACCTTGAAGAGCTGCACTCCAATACAGGCAAACATGAATTGGAGGAGCGTTGTGACGATCAAGATGTTTCCGATTGTTTTGATTGCCACAAACACGCACTGCACTACATTCTGCCAACAAAAGCAGAGAAAAGATCACGTTTGCAGTTACAGTTGAAGTCGGAAGTTTACATACACCTTGGCCAAATACATTTAAACTCAGCTTTTCACAATTCCTGACTTTTAATCCTAGTATGAATTCCCTGTTTTAGGTGAGTTAGGATCACCACTTTATTTTAAGAATGTGAAATGTCAGAATAATAGCAGAGAGAATGATTTCTTTCAGCTTTTATTTCTTTCATCACATTCCCAGTGGGTCAGAAGTTTATATACACTCAATTAGTATTTGGTAGCATTGTCTTTAAATTGTTTAACTTGGGTCAAACGTTTTGGGTAGCCTTCCACCTTCCACAAATACATTTTGGCCCATTCCTCCTGACAGAGATGGTGTAACTGAGTCTGGTTTGTAGGCCTCCTTGCTCGCACACGCTTTTTCAGTTCTGCACACAATTTTCTATAGGATTGAGGTCAGGGCTTTGTGATGGCCACTCCAATACCTTGACTTTGTTGTCCTTTAAGCCATTTTGCCAAAACTTTGGAAGTATGCTTGGTGTCATTGTCCATTTGGAAGACCCATTTGCGACCAAGCTTTAACTTCCTGACTGATGTCTTGAGATGTTGCTTCAATATATCCACAACATTTTCATCCTCCTGATACCATCTATTTTGTGAAGTGCCCCAGTCCCTCCTGCAGCAAAGAACCCCCACAACATGATGCTGCCACCCCCGTGCTTTGGATTGCAAGCCTCCCCCTTTTCCTCCAAACATAATGATGGTCATTATGGCCAAACAGTTCTATTTTTGTTTCATCAGACCAGAGGACATTTCTCCAAAAAGTACAATCTTTGTCCCCATGTGCAGATGCAAACTGTAGTCTGGCTTTTTTAATGGCAGATTGGAGTAGTGGCTTCTTCCTTGATAAGCGGCCTATCAAGTTATGTTGATATTGGACTTGTTTTACTGTGGATATAGATACTTTTGTACCCGTTTCCTCCAGCATCTTCACAACGTCCTTTGCTGTTGTTCTGGGATTGATTTGCACCAAAGTATGTTCATCTCTAGGAGACAGAATGCATCTCCTTCCTGAGCACTATGACGGCTGCGTGGTTCCATGGTGTTTATACTTGCGTAATATTGTTTGTACAGATAAAAGTGGTACCTTCAGGCGTTTGGAAATTACTCCCAAGAATGAACCATACTTGTGGAGGTCTACAATTTTTTTCTGAGGTTTTGGCTGATTTCTTTTGATTTTCCCATGATGTCAAGCAAAGAGGCACTGAGTTTGAAGGTAGGCCTTGTTATACATCCACAGGTACACCTCCAATTGACTCAAATTATGTAAATTAGCCTATCAGAAGCTTCTAAAGCCATGACATCATTTTCTGGAATTTTCCAAGCTGTTTAAAGGCACAGTCAACTTAATGTATGTACATTTCTGACCCACTGGAATTGTGAAACAGTGAATTATAAGTGAAATAATCTGTCTGTAACAATTGTTGGAACAATTACTTGTGTCATGCACAAAGTAGATGTCCTAACCGACTTGCCAAAACTATAGTTTGTTAACAAGAAATTTGTGGAGTGGTTGAAAAACGAGTTTTAATGACTCCAACCTAAGTGTATGTAAACTTCCGACTTCAACTGTATTTGAGAGAGCAAGAGAGAGGTGGTCAAAGTGTTCAAATTATTACCTTGAGTCCTTTGGCTCTGTTGATTGCTCGAAGAGGCCTGAGCACTTTGAGTACCCTGAAAATCTTGACCACAGAGATAGCGCTGGAACTGAGAATATAAGAGGAGGCAGATAAGAGTGTGAGAATGAATCACAAAGACTTGTTCTTGTCTGACCAGCAGAGAGTGCTGTTACAGTATTATGTCAATATAACACATCGATACACCGACAGCTGATCAAATCTTACATCCATCTGCATAGCTAGCTAACTACCTTGTGATGGCCTTTGATCCAATGGTCCATTGAAAAGCATGGTACAGCTCCAGTATTTTCGACCAACCTTTACTTGTCGATACTTTTCATAATTCCTGTTTCCGAAGGCACCAGTGTCTTCTGTTTCCAGTTGCAGGTGAAACTCCAAAAAACAGAGAATATTCAGAGAAATATTAAATCCACTTTTTGCACCTCGAGAGGAGGTTCCTCACCATCTTAGTTGCCGGACATCTGGCATTTTACAACATCTTTGTCATTTCTAAGGAATGTGTCAGTAGTCACATGTAGAAGATGATGACAGCACATCACACAGAGCGACTGAAACAACACACACAAATATTTACACACATGTGAAAGGCCATTTCTCACTCGATACCAGGGTTGAGGAGTAACTGATTACATGTACATGCAATCAGTTACATTTAATATGATTACAAAAACTGTAACCAGTTACATTACCAGAAATGATATTGTAATCAGATTACAGATACTAGAGTTTGGGTAATCCAAATGTTAATCCAAATGTTCCATTACTGATTACAATTTTAGACAGGTAACTAGTAACTGCAACAGATTACATTTAGAAAGTAACCTACCCAACCCAGATCGATAGAAAAAGTGGATTTAATATTTTTCTGAATATTCTCTGGTTTTTGGAGTTCCACCTGCAACTGGAAACAGAAGGTTTATAAGACACCAGAGCCTTTCAAATAACAAAGGCAGTATTGGCAAGTAAAGGTTGGTTGAAAGTTATTGTTCTATATTGTCAATGGACCCTCTGCTTCACCTCAGGCACAAGCTTTAAAGCTGGAGGTTCAAGCCTGCTGAGCTAACATTCTGACAGATACTCACTGGAGGAAGAAGGACGCGAGCGACACACTGACAACCAGTAGGTCCAGAAGATTAAAGGCATTCCTACAGAACGATCCAGGATGAAGGAACGCACCGAAAACTGTCACCTAGAGAGGGAGATTAAATCACAAGAGTTACAGGGGATTCTAAATGGCAATTACAATGCCATGTGTACAACTATATACGTTTACAGATAGACATAAAGCTCAGTGTAGGCTGGTGGGAGGAGCGATAGGAGGATGGGCTCATTGTAATGGCTGGAATGGAATAAATGAAATGGGGTCAACCATGTGGTTTCCATATGTTTGAAGTGTTTGATACCGTTCCATTGATTCCATTCCAGCCATTACAATGAGCCTGTTCTGCTATAGCTCCTCCCACCATCCTCCACTGATACAGCCACTGCCAGCAGGAAAGATAGCCTATGCAGAACATTGTCAAATCACAATGAAGGAACATTCCAAAAGGAAGTAAATATAACAAAACATATTTGGTCCTATTTTACCTTCAATATAATTTCCACAGTGAATATGGAGGTGAATGCATAGTCAGCATAGCCAAGCATCTGAGGATAGACAAGATATCCTATATCAGGATTATGACAGCCATATTGAAACACTATTTGCTGGTGGCCGGTGTAAGGTGAGTGAGTATGAGAACAATAGTTTTTTGAAACTGTTGATCAGTGGCGGTAGATGTGTGGCAGAGTTGAGTGAGAACAGTCGAATCAATGACAGTTATATACTGATTGGGCAGTAGTTTGTGTTTGGTTGTGAGGTCGGGACTGACTGTTGGCTGAGGAGATATCTAGAGGCTCTTTAGTTTCTTCTGCCTTACGTTGTTCCTAAAGGAGTGAGCTCTGATTGGATCCTCAGCAGCCAGAGAAATGCTACTGGCGATGATGAAGACAAGGATGAGGTTGGTGAAGTAGGAGTGGTGGATGAGGTTGTGACAGGCCACTCGGAGGCTGAGGTGAGAGGAGAGAACATGCAAATTATATGGGTGCTCTGAAATGGCACACAATTCCCTATATAGTGTACTACTTTTGACCAGGACCCATAGGGCTCTATGGCTGTGACTTACCAGTTTCTCTTTCCAAGAATGAAGAAGGAGCTCCCATCTGGAATGGGTTCAATCTTCTCTTTTGGAGCGGAAAATTCAGGCTTCACAGGCATAATTCCTAGAGAGAGAGGGGAGTTGATCAGATCAGCAGTTTTAGATAACAATTCATGTGTCACAGTCTGATGAGGAACCATCTGAGGTATATGGAACAAAACTTACCCTCCAGACCCTCAATGGCTCTCAACTCCTCATTCTCCTCCCAGTCATCCATCTCATTCTGCACAAGGAAAGAGTGAGCAAAAGAAATGCAAACATGAGATAATTGTTTATCTTTAAAACACTGATGATCACAGGCCGTGACCGGGAGTCGCATATGGCGGTGCACAATTGGCCCAGCGTCGTCCGGTTTAGAGGAGGGTTTGGCCAGGAGGGCTCTAGCAACTCGACGCCTGCAGGATGACTTCGGTTGTTAGTTGAACAGCGTTTTCTCCGACACATTGGTGCAGCTGGCTTCCGGTTTAAGCGAGCGAGTGTTAAGAAGTGCGGCTTGGCGGGTCATGTTTCGGAGGACACATGACTTTAAATTCACCTCTCCCGAGCCCGTTGGGGAATTGCAGCGATGAGACAAGATCGTAATCACGAAAAAGGGGGTAAATAATCAAAAAAAATAAAAAATAATTGTGTATTGGTCCCCTGAAACAACATCTAGGTACATACCGCTGCATCTTCCTCTTTGTCTTCATCATCGTCCCAGTCCTCTTCCTCCTCCTTTTTCTCTCTGAAAAGCCATTCATTCAGCACTTGGTCTTTGTTCACCATCTACATATCATCCTTATTACTGATGCTACTTAGAGATGTCTAGTACTAAGTCCAGACCATCAAATTATACATTTTATTTGTCTGCCTTTTGTGATACTTACTCTACTTTCTTTTTTCCACCATCTCCTGCCAAATTGTCCACAGCGATAGCCAAGAAGACATTGAGCAGGATATCTGATCAAGAGATATTAAGGAACTGACCAAGAGCTTGAGAACATCAGTGAATACAGATCAGTACAGTCTGTATCTTCTAGAGTACCTCTTAATAGAGGCTTGTGTACATTAAATGGCTTTGTACAAATGTGGATTATGGAATAACCAACACTCTGTCTTGGTAAACAGAAAGGATACAGTTACCGACAACAAAGAGGGAGACAAAGTAGATGCACACGATCATCTGTGGGAAGACTGGCCCGCCATAAGCCATGATCCCATCATACATCACTGCATTCCAGTCCTCTCCTGTCAGGATCTACAGAGGAAAAAGGTAGAGAGAGAGAGAGGGAGAGACAGACAGAAAGAGGGGGTCTGTAAGGAAAAGCACATGCAATGTGATTGTAGTGTGAAGGGTATTAGAAGTATAAGTCACCTGGAAGCAGGTGAGCAGGGCCTGGGGGAAAGTGTCAAACGTGCTCCTCTTCATCTGAGTCTCATCAAAGTTGAATTTGCCCCCAAACAGCTGCATACCCAGCAGGGAGAAGATGATTAGAAAGAGGAAGAGCAGGAGCAGTAGAGAGCAGATAGCCTTCATGGAGTTGAGCAGTGAATTGACCAGGTTTGACAGGGCTGCCCAGTGCCTAAACAGGAGACAGATGGTTTCAGTGTTTGAGGGTAAAGAATCCAGGTATGCAGTACCCTTCCATATGGAATTCATGCATGCAAAGCATTTAATCAATTGCAGAGAGTGACATTTCAGAGAGTTCCTTCAGAAGTACATTTGATTTGCATAGCAGCGTATTCTGGAAAGATCTGGGACCAGTCTAGCAAGACAACACAAACAGATCTGGGACCAAGCTAGCAAGACAACACACACATATCTGGGACCAAGCGAGCAAGACAACATACACAGATCTGGGACCAAGTTAGCAAGATGACATCAACAGATATGAGACCAAACTAGCAAGATGGCACAAACAGATCTGGAATCAAGCTAGCAAGACAGCGCAAACAGATCTGGGACCAGGCCAGCAGTTACCTACCGTGTCACTTTGAACACCCTGAGCAGGCGGACACAGCGCAGCACAGAGATGCCGATGGGAGGGATGATCTGCAACTCAACCAGGACCGTCTCCAGGATGCCACCACACACCACAAAGCAGTCGAAGCGGTTAAACAGAGCCAAGAAGTGGATCTGGAAACCGAAACTGTACATCTTCAACAGCATCTCCAGCGTGAACAACATCAAGAGGATCTTATTGGCCCGCTCTGAAGGAAAGACAGAGAAAATGAAGGTTATTTATTTATGTATTTATTTACTGTTCCTGATGTCACCATTTCAACCTGCTGAATTAGAGAAAATGACCCAGAGAAAAAAAGAGGGGAGGACGTAGAAATAAATAGAAAATAACAGATACAAGTAGGTGAAGACAGAATGTAGAACAGACAGATGTAGAGAAGAGAGTGGATCCTGACCCTGCATCTCGGTGAGCCACTTGGGCTGGCCGTAGTGTTCAGAGGCGCTGGCTGCAGTGTTGAGAAACACCAGAAGAAGCACCAGCCAATAGAAGTTCTGGGATTTGACTGCTACACGACAGTTCTTCCGAAAGGCATGGTTCAGTTGGCATAGCTGGTCACTGAGTGAAGAGAGAATCAGTAGACACGTTTATATGAGGAGCGGAAGGATCAGATACAGGCTTTGTCAAAAGTCTGTAGTGTAGTGTACACTTTTTCTTAAACTGAAAATAAAACATTGTGTATATTCTTAGAGGTATCCTGCTCCACTTACCAGAAACTGTTGGCCATCATTTTAGCCCTACAAAAAAGGAGGAAGAACCATTAAAAATATCACCATTGATAACAATGACAAATTAACAAAAAATTAACATTTGTTTATTTCCTTACATTAGAGATGCGCAGCAGCCATTGTCGTCATCTAAATATGCTCCAAATTCAGAGTCTGAATCCGATTCTGTTGGACACAGAGCCATAGATTCGATTTTCTGTTGTTGTTTTTATTAGAACCTTCATTAGTCTTACTGGGGTCCAATACATAATGAAAAAGAACAGGCAAAACACTTGAACATGAACATGTGTGCGTGTGTATGCATCGATCAGTTAAACATACTGTGCATTGGGAAAGTATTTTGACACCTTCACATTTTCCACATTTTGTTACCTTTCAGCCTCAAAATTATTATATATTTTAAATCTCATCATTCTACACACAATACCCTATAATGAGAAAGAGAAACATTTTTTTTTGCAAGTTAATAAAAAAACAAACAGAAATAACTATTTATTTATTTCACCTTTATTTAACCAGGTAGGCAAGTTGAGAACAAGTTCTCATTTACAATTGCGACCTGGCCAAGATGAAGCAAAGCAGTTCGACACATACAACGACACAGAGTTACAAACATACAGTCAATAATACAGTAGAAACAAGTCTATATACGATGTGAGATAAGGGAGGTAAAGGCAAAAAAAGGCCATGGTGGCAAAGTAAATACAATATAGCAAGTAAAACACTGGAATGGTAGATTTGCAGTGGAAGAATGTGCAAAGTAGAAATAAAAATAATGGGGTGCAAAGGAGCTAAATAAATAAATAAATAAAATAAATACAGTAGGGAAAGAGGTAGTTGTTTGGGCTAAATTATAGGTGGGCTATGTACAGGTGCAGTAATATGTGAGCTGCTCTGACAGCTGGTGCTTAAAGCTAGTGTGGGAGATAAGTGTTTTCAGTTTCAGAGATTTTTGTAGTTCGTTCCAGTTATTGGCAGCAGAGAACTGGAAAGAGAGGCGGCCAAAGAAATAATTGGTTTTGTGGGTGACCAGAGAGATATACCTGCTGGAGCGCGTGCTACGAGTGGGTGATGCTATGGGGACCAGCGAGCTGAGATAAGGGGGGACTTTACCTAGCAGGGTCTTGTAGATGACATGGAGCCAGTGGGTTTGGCGACGAGTATGAAGCAAGGGCCAGCCAACGAGAGCATACAGGTCGCAATGGTGGGTAGTATATGGGGCTTTGGTGACAAAACGGATGGCACTGTGATAGACTGCATCCAATTGGTTGAGTAGGGTATTGGAGGCTATTTTGTAAATGACATCGCCGAAGTCGAGGATTGGTAGGATGGTCAGTTTTACAAGGGTATGTTTGGCAGCATGAGTGAAGGATGCTTTGTTGCGAAATAGGAAGCCAATTCTAGATTTAACTTTGGATTGGAGATGTTTGATGTGGGTCTTGAAGGAGATTTTAAAGTCTAACCAGATACCTAGGTATTTGTAGTTGTCCACGTATTCTAAGTCAGAGCCGTCCAGAGTAGTGATGTTGGACAGGCAGACAGGTGCAGGCAGCGATCGGTTGGAGAGCATGCATTTAGTTTAGTTTTACTCCAAGAGCAATTGGAGGCCATGGAAGGAGAGTTGTATGGCATTGAAGCTTGCCTGGAGGGTTGTTAACACAGTGTCCAAAGAAGGGCCAGAAGTATACAGAATGGTGTCGTCTGCGTAGAGGTGGATCAGAGACTCACCTATGTATTATCAACTACCAACTATGTATTCAGACCCTTTACTATGAGACTCGAAATTGAGCTCAGGTGCATCCTGTTTCTGTTGATTACCCTTGAGATGCTTCTACAACTTGATTGGAGTCCATCTGTGGTAAATTCAATTGATTGGACATGATTTGGAAAGGCACACACCTGCCTATGTAAGGTCCCACAGCTGAAAAAAACCAAGCCATGAGGTTGAAGGAATTGTCCTTAGAGCTCCTAGACGGGATTGTGTCGAGGCACAGATCTGGGGAAGGGTACCATAAAATATCTGCAGCATTGAAGGTCCCCAAGAACACAGTGGCCTCCATCATTCTTAAATGGAAGATGTTTGGAAACACCAAGACTCTTCCTAGAGCTGGCCACCCGGCCAAACTGAGCATCGGGGGAGAAGGGCCTTGGCCATGTAGGTGAATTAGAACCCGATGGTCACTCTAACAGAACTCCAGATTTCCTCTGTGGAGATGGGAGAACACTCCAGAAAGACAACCATCTCTGCAGAACTCCACCAATCAGGCCTTGGTAGAGTGGCCAGACAGAAGCCACTCCCAGTAAAAGGAACATGACAGCCCGCTTGGTGCTTGCCACGAAAGTACTCTCAGGCCTTGAGAAACAAGATTCTCTGGTCTGATGAAACCAAGATTGAACTCTTTGGCCTGAATTCCAAGCGTCAAGTCTGGAGGAAACCTGGCATCCTCCCTATGGTGAATATTGGTGCTGGTAGCATCATGCTGTGGAGATGTTTGTCAGCGGCAGGGACTGGGAGACTAGTCAGGTTTGAGGATAAGGTGAACGGAGGAAAGTACAGAGACATCCTTAATGAAAACCTGCTCCAGAGTGCTCAGAACCTCAGACTCAGGAGCTCAGACTCCCATCCGCAGCACGCGCTACAGCAGGTATATTTCACTGGTCATCACCTGTTAAAAGATTTTATGAAGGTTTAAGATAAATGATTAAATTATTATACCCGGAAACTTAACCATTAGGGATTAGAGGTTATGTATCATGAACAAGGAGTAATTAAAAAATAAGAAACACAGCTCCAACTAGGTTGGAGGGGGGAAGAGAGGAATGCATGTGTGTGTCTAATGAAAACAAAGAGAATCCTTAACCTGTTTGAACCGACCTGACTGTAAATCTGGGGAGATATGATAGGACAGGTAGAGTCCCTCCAGAGCTCTAGTATCTGGGGGAGCCTGGAACTGTCAGCTGAGTGGTTATAAACTGTGGTGAGACTCATGAGAAAATCCCTATGTTGGTGTGTATGTATGTGCGTAGGTTAGGATGGTATAAAATAAATGTATTTGTGTGTGCATGGCGGAGCTCTCGCAAATAAACCTGGATCTGATCAATTGTGAGCTGGGAATTCTGTCTGTTTTATTTAAGACCAAAACTTTACAACCTCTGGGTATCAGACAGATAAAGATAATTGTAATTTATTAACATTGATTACAAAATTACTGAACATCACCAAAGCTAACTCCTCCTTTGGCCGCCTTTCCTTCCAGTTTTCTGCTGCCAATGACTGGAACGAATTGCAAAAATCGCTGAAGTTGGAGACTTATATCGCCCTCACTAACTTTAACCTCTCTGGGATATGTGGGACGCTAGCATCCCACCTGGCCAAAAGCCAGTGAAAATGCAGAGCGCCAAATTCAAATAAATTACTATAAAAATCAAACTTTCATGAAATCACACATGTAAGATACCAAATTAAAGCTACACTTGTTGTGAATCCAGCCAACATGTCAGATTTCAAAAAGGCTTTTGGGCGAAAGCAAACAATGCTATTATCTGAGGATAGCACCTCCGTAAACAAAGACAGAAAAACATATTTCAATCCTGCAGGCGCGACACAAAACACAGAAATAAAAATATAATTCATGCCTTACCTTTGACGAGCTTCTTTTGTTGGCACTCCAATATGTCCCATAAACATCACAAATGGTCCTTTTGTTAGATTAATTCCATCGATATATATCCAAAATGTAAATTTATTTGGCGTGTTTGATCCAGAAAAACACTGGTTCCAACTTGTGCAACGTGACTACAAAATATTTCAAACTACTTTTGTAATACAACTTGAGGTATTTTTTTAACGTAAATAATCGATACAATTGAAAACGGGATGATCTGTGTTCAATACAGGAGGAAGACAAACTGTAGCTAGCTTTCTGGTCATTCGCCTCTAACAGTACACTTGAAGTTACCCTATTTCTTAACAGTGCTACTTCTTCATTACACAAAGGAAAAACCTCAACCAATTGCTAAAGACTGGTGACATCCAGTGGAAGCGGTAGGAACTGCAAGAAGGTCCCTTAGAAATCTGGATTCCCAATGAAAACCCATTGAAAAGAGATTGACCTCAAAAAAAATCTGAATGGTTTGTCCTCGGGGTTTCGCCTGCTACATAAGTTCTGTTATACTCACAGACATGATTCAAACAGTTTCAGAAACTTCAGAGTGTTTCTACTAATAATATTCATGTCTTATTGTCACGACTTCCGCCGAAGTCGGCCATTCTCCTTATTCGGGTGGTGTTCGGCGGTCGACGTCACCGGCTTTCTAGTCAGTTTCGTTTTGTTTTGTCTGTATTACACACACACACCTGGTTTCTATTACATATCACGTTCCTTGTTTAACCCTCTGGCATACATTCCTGTTCTGTCCGTGAGTGTTTATGTCGTTAGTGGTTGTGTTTTGTGCTAGTGTTTTTGTATGTTCCTATTTGGAATTTCGCTTGATATTTTGAGTAAACAGTTATGTTACTCAATACCTGTGTCCTGCGCCTGACTCCGCTATAACTCTGCACCCAATCGCTGACACTTATCTTCTGGGGATGAGTAGCAGGCAGTTGAATTTGGGCATGCATTTCATCCGGACGTGAAAATACTGCCCCCTGTCACCAAGAAGTTAAGCGTCAGCTGTCAGAGCAGCTTACCGATCACTACAGCTGTACATAACCCATCTGTAAATAGCCCATCCAACCAACTACCTACCTCATCCACATATTTGTTTTTCTGCTCTTTTGCACGCCTGTATGTCTACTTGCACATCCTCATCTGCACATCTATCACTCCAGTGTAAATTTAATTACTTTGCCACTATTGGCCTATTTATTTCCTCCTTACTTCATTTGCACAAACTGTATCCAGATTTTTCTATTGTGTTATTGACTGTACCTTTGTTTATCCCATGTGTAACTCTGTGTTGTTTTTGTCGCACTGCTTTGCTTTATCTTGGCCAGGTCGCAGTTGTAAATGATAACTTGTTCTCAACTGGCCTACCTTGTAAATAAAGGTGAAAATATATGTATAATAATAATAAACTCTGGTGAAGATTCACCTTCCAACAGGACAACGACCCTAAGCACACAGCAAGACAATGCAGAAGTGGCTTTGGGACAAGTCTCTAAATGTCTTTGAGTTGGCCCAGCCAGAGCCCTGACTTGAACCTGATCGAACATCTCTGGAGAGACCTGAAAATAGCTGTGCAGCAACGCTCCTCCTCCAAGAGCTTGAGAGGATCTGCAGAGAAGAATGGGAAAAACACCCAAATACAGGTGTGCCAAGCTTGTAGCGTCATACCCAAGAAGACTTGAGGCGGCGGTAATCGCTGCCAAAGGTGCTTCAACACAGTACTGAGTAAAGGGTCTGAATACTTATGTACTGTGCCTTGCGAAAGTATTCGGCCCCCTTGAACTTTGCGACCTTTTGCCACATTTCAGGCTGCAAACATAAAGATATAAAACTGTATTTTTTTGTGAAGAATCAACAAGTGGGACACAATCATGAAGTGGAACGACATTTATTGGATATTACAAACTTTAAAAAAAAAACTGAAAAATTGGGCGTGCAAAATTATTCAGCCCCCTTAAGTTAATACTTTGTAGCGCCACCTTTTGCTGCAATTACAGCTGTAAGTCGCTTGGGGTATATCTCTATCAGTTTTGCACATCGAGAGAACAAATTTTTTTCCCATTCCTCCTTGCAAAACAGCTCGAGGTCAGCGGGGTTGGATGGAGAGCATTTGTGAACAGCAGTTTTCAGTTCTTTCCACAGATTCTCGATTGGATTCAGGTCTGGACTTTGACTTGGCCATTCTAACACCTGGATATGTTTATTTTTGAACCATTCCATTGTAGATTTTGCTTTATGTTTTGGATCATTGTCTTGTTGGAAGACAAATCTCCGTCCCAGTCTCAGGTCTTTTGCAGACTCCATCAGGTTTTCTTCCAGAATGGTCCTGTATTTGGCTCCATCCATCTTCCCATCAATTTTAACCATCTTCCCTGTCCCTGCTGAAGAAAAGCAGGCCCAAACCATGATGCTGCCACCACCATGTTTGACAGTGGGGATGGTGGGTTCAGGGTTATGAGCTGTGTTGCTTTTACGCCAAACATAACGTTTTGCATTGTTGCCAAAACGTTCAATTTTGGTTTCATCTGACCAGAGCACCTTCTTCCACATGTTTGGTGTGTCTCCCAGGTGGCTTGTGACAAACTTTAAACAACACTTTTTATGGATATCTTTAAGAAATGGCTTTCTTCTTGCCACTCTTCCATAAAGGCCAGATTTGTGCAATATACGACTGATTGTTGTCCTATGGACAGAGTCTCCCACCTCAGCTGTAGATCTCTGCAGTTCATCCAGAGTGATCATGGGCCTCTTGGCTGCATCTCTGATCAGTCTTCTCCTTGTATGAGCTGAAAGTTTAGAGGGACGGCCAGGTCTTGGTAGATTTGCAGTGGTCTGATACTCGTTCCATTTCAATACTATCGCTTGCACAGTGCTCCTTGGGATGTTTAAAGCTTGGGAAATCTTTTTGTATCCAAATCCGGCTTTAAACTTCTTCACAACAGTATCTCAGACCTGCCTGGTGTTGTCCTTGTTCTTCATGATGATCACTGCGCTTTTAATGGACCTCTGAGACTATCACAGTGCAGGTGCATTTATACGGAGACTTGATTACACACAGGTGGATTGTATTTATCATCATTAGTCATTTAGGTCAACATTAGATCATTCAGAGATCCTCACTGAACTTCTGGAGAGAGCTTGCTGCACTGAAAGTAAAGGGGCTGAATACTTGCACGCCCAATTTTTCAGTTTTTGATTTGTTAAAAACGTTTGAAATATCCAATAAATGTCGTTCCACTTCATGATTGTGTCCCACTTGTTGTTGATTCTTCACAAAAAAATACAGTTTTATATCTTTATGTTTGAAGCCTGAAATGTGGCAAAACGTCGCAAAGTTCAAGGGGGCCGAATACTTTCGCAAGGCACTGTAAATGTTATATTTCACTTTTTATAAATTAAAAAAGTAAAGTGGTCTGAATACTTTCCAAATGCACTGTACATGTGAATACATACACACAAAAAGTAGGTCACAAAAATTAGGCATTGTGCCTTTCCCTTATGGAAAGGCAAGTGTTGCTTTATTCTTTATGCTTTATTCTTAAAAAAAGAAAAAAGTTTTGCGGTTCTCTTGCGCTATATGTGATGGAAGGGAGTTCCATCCAATCATGGCTCTATATAGTACTGTACATTTCCTTGAATTTGTTCTGTACCTGGGGACTGTGAAAAGACCACTGGAGGCATGTCTGGTAGGGTAAGTGTGTGTGTCAATCATGTGTGTAAGTTGACTATGCAAACCATTTGGAATTAATGGTTGTTATTAAAAAAGCAGTCAGTCTTTCCTCAACTCTTTGCAATAGGGACTGGTATGCATAATATTGATATTAGCCCTCTGATTGTAATGAAGAGCAAAATGTGCAGCTTTGTTCAGGGCCAGCTGCAACTCAACTGGGTCCTTCTTTGCAGCAATTGACCATATGACTGGACAATAATCAAAATAAGATCTAACTAGAGCTTGCAGGAGTTGCTTTGTGGAGTGTGGTGTCAAAAAGCAGAGTATCTCTTTATCACAGACAGTTCTCTCCCCTTCTTTACAACCATTGAATCAATATGTTTTGACCATGGCGGTGTTACCTTAGATTGTAAACTAAGTAATTTAGTCTCCTCAACTTGCTTAACAGCCACACCATTCATTACCTGATTCAGCGTAGGGCATGATTTGAACCAAATACAAAGCTCTTAGTTTTAGAGATGTTCAGGACCAGTTTATTACTGGCCACCCATTCTAAAACTGACTGCAACTCTTTGTTTATGGTTGTAGTGAATTCACTAGCAGTGGTTGCTGACGCATATAGAGTTGAATTATCAGCATGCATGGACACACAGGCTTTATTTAATGCCAGTGGCAGGTCATTGGTAAAAATAGAAAATAGTAGAGGGCCAAGAGAGCTGCCCTGTAGTACACCCCACTTTACATGTTTAACATTCGAGAAGGTTCCATTACAGGAACCCCTCTGTGTTCTATTATATAGATAGCTCTGAATCCACAATATGGCAGGTTGAAAAGCCATAACACTTACATTTTTTCAACATGAGGTTATGGTCAATAATATCAAAGCACACTGAAATTTAACAGTAAAGCTCCCACAACCTTCCTATTATCAATTTCTTTCAACCAATCATCTGTAATTTGTGTCAGTGCAGTACATGTTGAGTGCTCTTCTCTACAAGCATGCTGAAAGTCTGTAGTTAATTTGTTTACAGAGAAATAGCATTGCATTTGGTCAAACACAATTTTGGTCCAATAGTTTGCTATTGGGTAGCCTAGTGGTTAGAGCGTTGGACTAGTAACTGAAAGGTTGCAAGTTTGAATCCCCGAGCTGACAAGGTACAAATCTGTCGTTCTGCCCCTGAACAGGCAGTTAACCCACTGTTCCTAGGCTGTCATTGAAAATAAGAATTTGTTCTTAACTGACTTGCCTAGTAAAATAAAGGTAAAATAAATAAAAAATATATAAAAAAAGAGCTTGCTGATAGCGGAATGACTTTGGCTTCCATCCAGGCCTGAGGACAAACACTTTCCTCTAGGCACAGATTAATGATATGACAGATAGGAGTGGCTATAGAGTCAGCTACCATCCTCATTAGCTTTCCATCTAAGATTACAGAGGGTGACAGGTTATCATACCTCCGTCCTCGCTGTGTTTATACCAGCCAAACTTCTTCATCATTTTCTTCTTGGCAACAGCAGCACCTTATTAGGAGACACAAAGGTTGAATATATAGGTGTGAGGCTATGTTTGTGTGTGGGTACAGTTATATGTATGTGTGTGTGTCACTCTTAGGCAGTCAGTTAACCATACGTTTGTTTCCTTCCTCATCCACATCCTCGGCCTCGATGAGCCAGTCCATGTAACCACACATATCCTCCTCCATCTGCTTCTTATTCTGGGCGTCCTGCAGCTCTCCACGAGCCACAGCCTTCTCTCTTTCCTTGGAGAACTCTCTGCACACACAGATTATACAACCTACACTCAGACAAGGCCTTCACACACAAATCTAAAACAAGACAAACATATACACACACTTCAACTCACTCACCCGCTCAACACTCCCAATACAAGGTTGAGTACGAAAAACGAGCCAAAGATGACCAGAGAGACAAAGTAGACCCAGGGCATCTCAAAGCCAATTGCATCATTCATCTGCAGGAATATATATATATGAGTGAGTGAGTGAGTGAGTGAGTGAGTGAGTGAGAGAGAGAGAGAGAGAGAGAGAGAGAGAGAGGATCATTAATCAGACACTGCCCACTGGGCACAGATGTCAATTCAAGCAGTGTGCCATGTGGGTGTGTTCCATATGAAGATAGAGAATTTGATCAGAGGAGTGCAGATGTCGGATCTTAATTTGAGCCAGTTTGCTACAGCGGGAAAATAATCCGGCAGCAACAGGAAAAGTGAATTATTATGTGGATTAGAATATGTTTTGTAGGGATTGATACATTTTTCGTAAGGGAAGACTGAAATGTCAAAGTGGAAATTACAAACTTCAGAAGCCTCAAATACACTACAAGTTAACATCCTAAAAGGAAGAAAAAAGGACTAGTGTGCATCTGAAATGGCACTATTTTTCCTATGTAGTGTACTAATTTGGACTAGAGTCCACAATGACCACAGCTTTCTGGTCAAAAGTAATGCACTATAGGGAATAGGGTACCATTTATGATGAAGCCAAGAACATTTAAAAAAAGAGTCTGATGTTACCCAGTAGAGCACATCGGTCCAGCCCTCCATGGTGATACACTGGAACACAGTCAACATGGCAAAAAATATGTTGTCGAAGTTGGTGATCCCACCGTTAGGCCCCTCCCACGGTCCCCTGCACTCTGTCCCGTTGCCCACACATTCCCTCCCATTTCCAGCAAATGCACACGGTGTGGGGTCATCATCCACATTCAGTTCTGGGAGAGAGGACAACATGGGGAGGTCAATCTTCGTGACAAATGCATTTGTCTTCGTAAAAAGACAAAATCCAGGCTTCCAAAGCATTAATTGATAACAAACTTCTACAGCATGTAAATAACTTGTTTTCCCCCTGTCTGTGTACAATGACTGCATGTACAATGACAGTAACATTGTTATATAGTGTTTGGATGTGTATGTACAGTATTGAGCAGTGTATATGTATATAAGTATAATTGTATTATTATTATTATGTTGTAAAAGTGGAGTCTGTACCTGTGCCCACGTAGAAACAGGTTTTGTGCATCCTGCCGAGGAAGAGCTCCAGGCCGATGATGGCATAGATGATGATGACAAACATGACCAGCAGACCAATGTGCAGCAGGGGAACCATGGCTTTCATGATGGAGTTCAAGACAATCTGGAGACCTGGACACACACACACACACACACACACACACACACACACACACACACACACACACACACACACACACACACACACACACACACACACACACACACACACACACACACACACACACACACACACACCAGAGAGGGGTTTTACTGAAACACACACACAAATACAGCAGAGAGGGGTTTTACTGAAACACACACAAACACACATACAAACTTACTGGGCACTCCAGACACCAGCCTAAGGGGTCGCAGCACCCTAAAGGCTCTAAGAGCTTTGACATCCAGTCCTCCTGGTTTGCCTGCTGCATGATGGGAATCTCCAGGCTTGTGGTCAGCCGTCCCCTCAGCAACCACACTGAACAACCTACAAGAACAGCCACACAACAACCAGTCAGCACACAACAATACAGCAAAAACACCATAAATAGAAAGTAGTGGAATGGAGACATGAGCTAGCATACCCGACGACGACGATGACAAAATCAAGCAAATTCCAGCCACTGCGGATGTAGGCGCTGGGGTGCATAACCAAGCCATAAGCCAGGATCTTAGTGAAGGTCTCAATGGTAAAGATAACTAGGAAGATGTACTCAACTTGTTCCTGCACTCATAGAGAGGAAGAAGATGGCATGGTCAAATACACATACTTCTTAATTTGTCTGTATACTGTAATCAGTCAAAAGCAAAACAGATGTTGGGAATATTAGGTAAAGACATTTTACAAGATGTCTGTGGAAGATCATTATGCAGGGTTAATATGCAACTAATATCCTAATGAATATATTATATGTAGGGATGTATTGTTTTAATGTTGATATACACTACCGGTCAAAGGTTTTAAAACACCTTCTCATTCAAGGGATTTTCTTTATTTTTAATATTTTCTACATTGTAGAATAAAAGTGAAGACATCAAAACTATTAAATAACACAAATAGAATAATGTAGTAACCAAAAAAGTCTTAAACATATTCTGCAAATAGCCATCCTTTGCCTTGATGACAGCTTTTTACACTCTTCGCATTCTCTCAACTAGCTTCACCTAGAATGCTTTTCCAACAGTTTTTAAGGAGTTCCCACATATGCTGAGCACTCATTGGCTGCTTTTTCTTCACTCTGCGGTCAGACTCATCCCAAACCATCTCAATTTGGTTGAGGTCGGGTGATTGTGGAGGCCAGGTCATCTGATGCAGCACTCCATCACTCTCCTTCTTCGTAAAATAGCCCTTACACGGCCTGGAGGTGTGTCGCGGCATTGTCCTGTTGAAAAACAAAATGATAGTCCCACTAAGCCCAAAGCAGATGGGATGGCGTATCGCTGCATAATGCTGTGTTAGCCATGCTGGTTAAGTGTGCCTGAATTGTAAATACATCACAGACAGTGTCACTAGCAAAGCACCCCCACACCATAACACCTCCTCCTCCATGCTTTATAGTGGGAAATACACATGCAGAGGTCATCCGTTCATCCACTCCGCGTCTCACGAAGACATGGAGGTTGGAACCAAAAATCTCTAATTTGGACTCCAGACCAAAGGACAAATTTCCACTGGTCTAATGTCCATTGCTTGTGTTTCTTGGCTCAAGCAAGTCTGTTCTTATTATTGGTGTCCTTTAGTGGTGGTTTCTTTGCAGAAATTCGACCATGAAGGCCTAATTCACACAGTCTCCTCTGAACAGTTGATGTTGAGATGTGTCTGTTACTTGAAGTCTTAAGCATTTATTTGGGCTGCAATTTCTGAGGATGGTAACTCTAATGAATTTATCCTCTGCAGCATGTAACTCTGGGTCTTCCATTCCTGTGGTGGTCCTCATAGGAGCCAGTTTCTTTATAGAGCTTGATGGTTTTTGCGACTGCACTTGAAGAAACTTTAAAAGTTCTTAAACAGTTCCGGATTGACTGACCTTCATGTCTTTAAGTAATGATGGATTGTCATTTCTCTTTGCTTCTTTGAGCTGTTCTTGCCATAATATGGACTTTGTCTTTTACCAAATAGGGCTTTCTTATGTATACCCCCCTTACCTTGTCACAACACAACTGATTGGCTCAAACACATTAAGAAGGAATAGAAATTCCACAAATTAACTTTTATCAAGACACAACTGTTAATTGATATGCATTCCAGGTGACTATCTCATGACGCTGGTTCAGAGAATGCCAAGAGTGTGCAAAGCTGTCATCAAGGCAACTTTTGTCATCAACCACTTTTGTGGTTACTACATTATTCCATATGTGTTATTTCATAGTTTTGATTCTACAATGTAGAAAATAGTCTAAATAAAATTTAAAAAACTTGAATGAGAAGGTGTTCTAGACCGGCAGTGTATCTACTACATGTGGGGCGGAAGGCAGGCACTGTCACGTTGACGGCATATATAGGTCAAAATTTGTGCACAGGAGAGTTAGGAGCCATAATAAGCCTGTCACTAGAGTGCTAGTCAGTAACCCTGGGCCAAATGCATCCTTATGCTGCTCATCTCTGGCACCACAGTCACTGGGCTTCTATGTCAGGTTGGAATAGAAAGGCAGCCAAAACCTGGCCATATCATCCTGGTCAAACAAGGTGATGTGACAGATTAGAAGGATAAGCTATAGTAGTATAATGAATAAATGAAGACATAGTGTATCACTGTAGCAGAGAGGGGTGGGGGAGGATTATGGGGAAGCGTCAGACTTCAGCCTCTGTTTCCTCCCCACAAATTCTAATCCAATAAAGGG
The DNA here is from genome assembly GCF_036934945.1 of Oncorhynchus masou masou. Classification (NCBI taxonomy): domain Eukaryota; kingdom Metazoa; phylum Chordata; class Actinopteri; order Salmoniformes; family Salmonidae; genus Oncorhynchus; species Oncorhynchus masou. The sequence goes on from NC_088229.1 coordinate 21,780,839, forward strand.
ATCTACTCCAAGATCTATAAAGGGATTTAAGGAGAGTACTATCCAACCACTGTCCTGCCCCACAGCCAAGCAGATGGACTACACTGACCCAGAATGATGATTTGCAAGGTTGTGTTCAGCGCCATGGCATAGATTTGACATATACAGTGATGAAGACAGCTTGTCTGTCGAAACGATGGACATAAATATTTTTGCATCTGAGCTCCTAGAGTGTGTGGCTCTCCTTTATTTTTTTAAGTGTTCCACTCAGCTATCCAGCACCTCGCCTAAATAGGTGTGCATTTCCTTCACCTCTAGATAGATTTTACAAGTGTCTGGAACTCTATTAGTGGGATGAGAAGCCATTCTTTCTCGAGAAATTCCATATTTGGTGTTTTGTTGATGGTGGTGGCAACGCTGTCTCAGGCGCCGCTCCAGAATCTCCCTAAGTGTTCATTTGGGTTGATATCTGGTGACTGAGACAGCCATGGCATATGGTTTATATCCTTTTCATGCTAATCTAACCACTCAGTGACCACTCATGCCCTGTGGTGGGGCATAACCATGGTAGCCAAAATAATGGCAAAAATAATGGCCTGCCCAGCATATTTATACATGACCCTAAGCATGATGGGTTGTGTGGAAGCACCTGCTTTCAATATACAGTTGAAGTTGGAAGTTTACATACACTTAGGTTGGAGTCATTAAAAGTCGTTTTTCAACCACTCCACAAATTTCTTGTTAACAAACTATAATTTTGGCAAGTCGGTTAGGTCATCTGCTTTGTGCATGACACAAGAAAGTGTTCCAACAACTGCATACAGACAGATTATTTCACTTATTATTCACTGTTTCACAATTCCAGTGGGTCAGAAGTTTACATACACTAAGTTGACTGTGCCTTTAAAAAGCTTGGAAAATTCCAATAGAAGCATCTGATAGGCTAATTGACATAATTTGAGTCAGTTGGAGGTGGTCCACAGACGATGCAATCTCAACCACACTGCACACTGCCCTAACCCATCTGGACCAGAGGAATACCTATGTGAGAATGCTGTTCATCGACTACAGCTCGGCATTCAACACCATAGTACCCTCCAAGCTCGTCATCAAGCTCGAGACCCTGGGTCTCGACCCCGCCCTGTGCAACTGGGTACTGGACTTCCTGACAGGCCGCCCCCAGGTGGTGAGGGTAGGTAACAACATCTCCTCCCCGCTGATCCTCAACACTGGGGCCCCACAAGGGTGCGTTCTGAGCCCTCTCCTGTACTCCCTGTTCACCCACGACTGCGTGGCCACGCACGCCTCCAACTCAATCATCAAGTTTGCGGACGACACAACAGTGGTAGGCTTGATTACCAACAACGACGAGACGGCCTACAGGGAGGAGGTGAGGGCCCTCGGAGTGTGGTGTCAGGAAAATAACCTCACACTCAACGTCAACAAAACGAAGGAGATGATTGTGGACTTCAGGAAACAGCAGAGGGAACACCCCCCTATCCACATCGATGGAACAGTAGTGGAGAGGGTAGCAAGTTTTAAGTTCCTCGGCATACACATCACAGACAAACTGAATTGGTCCACTCACACAGACAGCATCGTGAAGAAGGCGCAGCAGCGCCTCTTCAACCTCAGGAGGCTGAAGAAATTTGGCTTGTCACCAAAAGCACTCACAAACTTCTACAGATGCACAATCGAGAGCATCCTGGCGGGCTGTATCACCGCCTGGTACGGCAACTGCTCCGCCCTCACTCCAGAGGGTAGTGAGGTCTGCACAACGCATCACCGGGGTCAAACTACCTGCCCTCCAGGTCACCTACACCACCCGATGTTACAGGAAGGCCATAAAGATCATCAAGGACATCAACCACCCGAGCCACTGCCTATTCACCCCGCTATCATCCAGAAGGCGAGGTCAGTACAGGTGCATCAAAGCTGGGACCGAGAGACTGAAAAACAGCTTCTATCTCAAGGCCATCAGACTGTTAAACAGCCACCACTAACATTGAGTGGCTGCTGCCAGCACACTGACACTGACTCAACTCCAGCCACTTTAATAATGGGAAATGATGTAAATATATCACTAGCCACTTTAAACAATGCTACCTTATATAATGTTACTTACCCTACATTATTCATCTCATATGCATACGTATATACTGTACTCTATATCATCGACTGCATCCTTATGTAATACATGTATCACTAGTCACTTTAACTATGCCACTTTGCTTACATACTCATCTTATATGTATATACTGTACTCGATACATCTACTGTATCTTGCCTATGCTGCTCTGTACCATCACTCATTCATATATTCTTTTGTACATATTCTTTATCCCCTTACACTGTGTATAAGAAAGTAGTTTAGGAATTGTTAGTGAGATTACTTGTTGGTTATTACTGCATTGTCGGAACTAGAAGCACAAGCATTTCGCTACACTCGCATTAACATCTGCTAACCATGTGTATGTGACAAATAAAATTTGATTTGATTTGATTTGTACCTGTGGATGTATAACAATGCCTACCTTCAAACTCAGTGCCTCTTTGCTTGACATCATGGGAAAATCAAAAGAAATCAGCCAAGTCCTTCCAAACGCCTGAAGGTACTACGTTCATCTGTACAAACAATAGTATGCAAGTATAAACACCATGGGACCATGCAGCCGTCATACCGCTCAGGAAGGAGACGCGTTCTGTCTCCTAGATATGAACGTACTTTGGTGCGAAAAGTGCAAATCAATCCCAGAACAACAGCAAAGGACCTTGTCAAGATGCTGGAGGAAACAGGTACAAAAGTATCTATATCCACAGTAAAACGAGTCCCTATATCGACATAACCTGATAGGTCGATCAGCAAGGAAGAAGCCACTGCCCCAAAACCGCCATTAAAAAAGCCATACTACGGTTTGCAGCTGCACATGGGGACAAAGATCGTACTTTTTGAGAAATGTCCTCTGGTCTGATGAAACAAAAATAGAACTGTAAGGTCATAATGACCATCGTTATGTTTGGAGGAAAAAGGGGAGAATTGCAAGCCAAAGAACACCATCTCATGCGTGAAGCATGGGGGTGGCAGCATCTTGTTGTGGGGGTTCTTTGCTGCAGGAGGGACTGGGGCACGTCACAAAATAGATGGCATCACGAGGGAGGAAAAATATGTGGATTTATTGAAGCAACATCTCAAGACATCAGTCAGGAAGTTGAAGCTTGGTCACAAATGAGTCTTCCAAATGAACAATGACCCCAAGCACACTTCCAAAGAGGTGGCAAAATAAGGACAACAAAGTCAAGGTATTGGAGTGGCCATCACAAAGCCCTGACCTCAATCCTATAGAAAATGTGTGGGCAGAACTGAAAAAGCGTGTGCGAGCAAGGAGGCCTACCAACCTGACTCAGTTACACCAGCTCTGTCAGGAGGAACGGGCCAAAATTCACCCAACTTATTTTGTGAAGCTTGTGGAAGGCTACCCGCAACATTTGACCCAAGTTAAACATTTTAAAGGCAATGCTACCAAATACTAATTGAGTGTATGTAAACTTCTGACCCACTGGGAATGTGATGAAAGAAATAAAAGCTGAAATAAATCATTCTTTCTACTATTATTCTGACATTTCACATTCTTAAAATAAATTGGTGATCCTAACTGACCCAACACAAGGAATTCTTACTAGGATTAAATGTCAGGAATTGTGAAAAACTGAGTTTAAATGTACTTGGCTCAGGTGTATGTAAACTTCCAACTTCAACTGTACTTTGTATCCCTCATTTACTCAAATGTTTCCTTTATTTTGGCAGTTACCTGTACATAAACTACAGTGGAATTGTTTTCTATAAGAGATCACAGATCAAATCATGTCCTCTGCCATAGAGAGAGGGAGGAGGGGCAGAGGGGCTTAAATGGGGATGGAACAGATGGTCAGTGTTTAAGTATCATTGTCTCTTATGCTTATTGGGTGACTGTTGTCGATGTCTTCAGAGGGTCCCTGGTTCAAGCCCAGGTTGGGGCAAGGAGAGGGACGGAAGCAATACTGTTACACAAGGAATGACCATCCATGATATCAGTATTATAGTTTTAACCATGTTTTAAGGCTATAAAGTATTTTACTTTTATTTTGTTTACAAACAATGGATTAAAACAAGCTGATAGTTGAACTAAATTCATGTGGCATTTATCAGTTATATTGTTCAGGAATCAATGGGTACATAGCATACATTTATACTGTAAGACAATACATGGATGTAGAAACTGCAGATTGTTGGATTTTCCCTAGACTTTTATACCACATCCCACTTCATAAAAGACTTCCAGGCTTTCCTGAAGTTGTTCAAATACTTTGAGCATTTGCTAGTGCCTGCCTAGAGTCCCAGATGGGTTTTGCACTTTTAGGAGTATTCCACTGATTCAATTGTGCCAAGTAAATTAGCTATTTCAAATACAGTATATCTATTTGAATCAAGGTTTGGCCATTATATAGCACTCCCAATGAGCCAGCCTCTATGATCTCCCTGACTGAAACCTCAGCCTCTATATCAGCCGCCTTGCACCAACTCACCAGGTTGTGGTTGGTGGAATTGGAGTCCTCCTCTGGAAAGGGTTTAGATACACCGAGGGCCACACAGTTAGCAAAGATAGCAAGTAGAATGAAAATATCAAAAGGTCTGCAGGACCACAGTTAAGGGTAAATACTACACACCACAGTGAATGCATGATTGACTTACAGTTTTTCTCAATTGCGTACAAGCAATTTTTGATCTACGTTTAAACGTATCTATTGCAGAACAGCAATGATCAAATGCTCAAAATACATTTACAAAACGTCTGATAATTTCCTTCCCTTTGTACCTGACGTGAATATCTTAGACTACATTTTGAAAAAACGTTAAATACAAACGTCAACAGTAAATACAAAATTCACTGTTAGGTGTTTTGTTCACAGACATTGTCTTCATTAGAAGAGAAATGTATGCAATTGTTATCACCGTTTCCGGCTATCAGTAAATACTACTGCACAAAATTCCAAATCACCTCATCAAGGTCATTCCATGAACTGTACAATGTAGGGGAAGATCTAGGCAATGGGGACTGTCTAATTTGTATGATTGTGTACAATATTGCTGACATGTAGAGAATGAATGAGATTACTTTCTAAGTATCTTTGGGTCATCATCTCTAACATTGTGACCTTCTATTATAGAGGTTTGCTTTGGTGTGGACTGAGGCCCCCACATTCATATCAGTTTTGTTACTCCATTGTATTCACCTTTCCTTATTTATGTTGTGGATTGTGTTTCTTTGTGCCGATGTAAAGTCTACAAAACTGTGAGCAAACCAGCCTATGTATTGAACATGGAATTGAATTGTGATAATATCAACGAATGAATTCTGCACACAATGTGCTTATTTTTTATTGATTTGATGTGTATAAAATAGTTTGGTGAAATATGCATAATAGAAGATGAATTGCCCATAACTTTGCACCTTTGTATAGTTGTACTTCCAATTTTGATCACCGTGATTTGGTGACTGCAAAGAAGATGTATTGTTCCCCTTCAGCCAGTCGCTCAGTATAACATACTATGGGGAGTTAATGACCAATTATATTCACCTAAAGAAAACTGAAATCACACCACACGGGCCAATGGACGCTGAGTCCACCCTCGTAAGCCTCGCCTTTCTGGCTATAAAACCGGGACTTGCATTCCTTTTCTCAATTCTTGCTCTTCAGCCTGAAGGAAGAACGTGTCACGCAATTTACAAACACAAATACTACGAGATTTGGCTCCGACTAAGGTGTCTGTTAGTGTCTGTTACTGTGGAGAGAGTACTTGTCCCCCTAGATGTTGTGAGTTTTGGGTCTTGGTATCGATTTTTGTGTTTGCTAAAAACCCACTACTTTCTGCTCTGCTTGTGTAGCCAGTGCTTCCTTGCTTGAGTAACATGGCCAGTGGTAAGTGTAAGTTAAAAAAGGCTAACCTTCCAAGTTTGAACCTAAAAAGTACTCTAGGGCATGTGGTTTCACAACTTAACTTCACTAGGGTAGGGGGCAGCATTCTGAGTTTTGGATGAAAAGCGTGCCCAAATTAAACTGCCTGCTACTCAGGCCCAAAAGCTAGGATTTGCATATAATTAGTAGATTTGGATAAAAAACACTAAAGTTTCCAAAACGGTTAAAATAATGTCTGTGAGTATAACAGAACTGATATGGCAGGTGAAAACCTGAGGAAAATCCAACCAGGAAGTACTATTATTTTGAAAGGCTGTTTTTCCACTGAAAGCCTATCCACCATACAAAGACGAAGGACCCAGTTCACAATATCTATGGCTTCCTCTACATGTGGCCAGTCTTTAGGCATTGTTTCAGGCTTTTACTCTGAAAAATTAGGGAGATACAGCACTTTCAAGAGGCCAGTGGAAATTTCCTGCACGCGATCGGGAACGCGCCTTTCTAGTTTCTCCTTTTCTATTGACGAAGCTTTTGTCAGGTTGAAATATTATTTATGACAAAAACATTGTTATTTATGATTTTAAACATCGTTTGACATGTTTCTACTAACTTTTATTGTACTTTATTGACTTTTCGTCTTGCTGTTGAGAGCGCACATTGAGCCTTTGGATTTCTGAACTAAACGCACCAACAAAACGGAGGGTTTTGGAAATAAAGAGGGACATTATCGAACAAAACAAACATTTATTGTCTAACATGGAGACCTGGGAGTGCCACCAGATGAAGATCATCAAAGGTAAGTGATTCATTTTAACGCTATTTCTGACTTTTGTGACACCTCTCCTTGGTTGGAAAATGTCTGTATGGTTTTTGTGGCTAGGCTGCATTAAGGAGAAGTTTATCTTTAAATGTATGTTAAACACTTGTATCTTTCATCAATGTTTATGATGAGTATTTCTGTAATTTGATGTGGCTCTCTGCATATTCACCGGCTGTTTATTTGAGACAATGATTACTGTACATAATGCGCCAATTTCAACTAAGGTTTTTGGACATAAAGATTAACTTGGCTGTATGGTTTTCTGTGACTAGGCGCTAACCTAACATAATCGCATGGTGTGCTTTCTCCGTAAAGCCTTTTTGAAATTGGACACTGTGGTTGGATTTACAATAAGTTTATCTTTAAAATGGTGTATAATACTTGTATGTTTGAGGACTTATAATTATGAGGATTTCTGTTGTTTTGAATTTGGCGCCTTGCAATTTCACTGGCTGTTGTCGAGGTGGGATGCTAGCGTCCCACCTCACTTGTACCAGAGAGGTTAAATTAAAAGATACTCACAAGTGCTGTCCTGTTTGTCTGGTTTGGAAACACCCTCAGGAGGCTTTGGCTCGGACCAGTTCATGTGACCATTGTCTCCGGCTGGGTTCAACTTCCATTGGGTGTCAGGGCTGACTTTGTGAGAAAGATTGTGTCTGCTGGTGAAGGGTCTTCTGATGAAGTGACCTCGGGAATGGGGTTGTCTGAGGCCAGGAGAGAGCAGCAACGGTGGTGGGAGTTGACAGGGGTGTCGTCCCAGCCAAGTGAGGCTCATTCCGGTTTCTCTGGCAGTGTTCAGAGTCCGGATTCCAGGAATATACTGTCCCTGGTTGGCTCTGGAGGGTTTTCAGAGTATAAATCGGATGACATCAGTCCGGGGCAGCTTAAAGCCCCGGCTTTGGATTCGCCGGGTGAGAGTGAACCATTGGTGAAGCTGTGTCATAGATCACCTGCGGGCGGATTGGCCATCTTCTCCCTAACAGCAGAGTTCCTCCAGGTTTGGCTCGGGCTATGGAGTCCTTAGAGGCCCGGTTCGAGGAGAAACAAAAACAGGGCGCAGCTCTAGGGGTCCTTTCCCCACAAAACTCCTTTGCGGGGGTGGGTCAGCAGTTCCCGAGAAGTGAAGGAAAGGGTCCAGGCCAGAGGCAGGTAGCCCCGTGCCAGGGGGTGGCTTCGAGTTTAGTTAATGACTGTCTGGTTGCTTCTGAACAGCGGGAGATGCCTTGGCACAGACGCCATGCTGGGTCGAAGGAGAGTGGGGTGAATGCTGATTCTTACACAGTGCGGGGGAAGGAGCAGACCCCGCGACCTTTGCTGGAAGACGGGGAAGGGGCCCTGTTTTCGGGGCCCTCCTCCCCAAGCATTTACTGTGGCAACAGTGCTCTCAAGTGGCTCGGTCAATGGGGGCAAGTTACTGGTTGCTGAAGTCCCCAAACCCAGTGTGGGCTGGGTATCAGAACGGCGGTTTCACAAAAATACAATGTTTTTACCCAAGGTTCCTCTGTGTTCAAGTGTATCGAGAGTGCGGTATCATCCAGGTGTGGGCATAAAACACAGTTCCTTCCCAATATTCAGATACACAGTTATCAAGAGTGGTGGACATGAAAAGAAGCATGACAAAAAACGGATCATCCCAGTCCTCAGAGTGGCGCTCTACCTGTTCAGGAGTTAATTTATGGGAGACTGGCAGCGTGCTCTGTCCAGTGGCGGGCATGCGTAATTTCACTATGGGTGATGAGGACGGTGACAAGGGGGTACGGTCTGCAGTTGGCTTTGCGTCCTCCTCCTTTTCGTGGCGTCATCAATGTTCCCCGAGGTCCTAGCGCCTGTCTTGAGAGGGATTTCCTCTCTCTTTCAAAAGCAGGCTATTTGAGTGGTCCCCATGTTAGAAGTACAGAGCGGTTGGTACAGCCGGGTACTTCTTAGTTCCCAAGAGCGATGGAACGTTGCGTCCCATCCTGGACTTGCGTGTTTTAAACAAGCACCTCAAGACTTGCAAGTTTAAAATGCTCACACTCTGCCGGCTATATTGGTTCACGTCCATAGATCTGAAGGATGTGTATTTTCATGTGGTTTCTTCCTCCCTCCCGAGTGGCGCAGCGAGAGGTGAGAGGTGTTACTACAAACCTGGGTTTGTTCCCAGGCTGTGTCACAGCCGGCCACAACCAGGAGACCCATGAGGCCCAGTGTCGTCCGGGTTAGAGGAGGGTTTGGCCGGCCCCCATATCCTTGTCCAATTGCGCTCTAAAGACTACTTCTGGCGGGCCGGGCGCATGCACACTGACTTCGATTGCCAGCTGTACGGTGTTTCTGGTTTAAGCAAGCAGTGTGTCAAGAAGCAGTATGGCTTGGTGGGGTCGTGTTTTGGAGGACGCATGGCCCTCGATGGAGTAGATCGGCAGGGCCGGCGTAGATCTTTACGCATCGCAAGAAAATGTGCATTGTCGTCTGTTCTTCTCAATGAGGAATCTGGGCGCTCTGTAGGGATCGGATGCTTTGGCGTATCAATGGTCTCAAACCCTGCTCTATGCGTTTCTTCCGGTGGACCTGATTAAGGTCACCATGGTGAGGGTCAGTCAGGAGGGTCTATGTTGATTCTGGTGGCGCCCCGTTGGCCAAGACCACCCTTGCTCCTGGGGTTTGTCCGCCTGTTGGGCTGGGACCCGTGGAGGGTTCCATGTAGTCGGGATCTATTACCCCAGGCGGACAAAAGAGTTTGGCACCCACAACAGCAGATATGGGATCTGGGGCCTCCCGAGTAGTGTGGTGGTCTAAGGTACTGCATTGCCATGCTAGCTGTGTCACTAGAGATTCTGGGTTCAAGTCTAGGCTCTGACGCAGCCGGCCGCGACCGGGAGACCCATGGGGTGGAGCACAATTGGTCCAGCGTCATCCGGGTTAGGGGAGAGTTTAGCGGGCAGGGATGTCCTTGTCCCGTCGCACACTAGCGACTCCTATGGTGGGCCAGGCGCAGTGCATGCTGACATGGTCGCCAGGTGTACAGTGTTTCCTCTGACACATTGGGGTGGCTGGCTTCCTGGTTAAGTGGGCATTGTGTCAAGAAGCAGTGCGGCTTGGTTGGGTTGTGTTTCGGAGAACGCACGGCTCTTGACCTTCACCTATCCCGAGTCCATACGGGAGTTGCAGCGATGAATCAAGACTGTAACTACCAATTGGATACCATGAGAACGGGGTAATTAATTTGTTTTATTTTTTAAAGAAGATATGGGATCTGGGGGTTTGGCCCCTGAAAGGTTTATTTTTATGGCTAGGAGATTACCCTCGAACATGATTACTACTATACAGTCGGCGCGTGTGCCCTCTACAAAGGGTTGTAAACATATAAGTGGTGTGCTTTGAGGGTAGGTGTCAGGTTAAAGGAGTTTCTCCTTTTCAGAGCTCTTTGGTGGAGATTTTCATGTTCTTGTAAGAGCGTTTTGAGCAGGGCCTTTCATTTTCCACATTGAAGGTTTATATGGCAGCCATCTCGGGCGTGTCATGTAGGGATTGACTGCTCTACCCCGGGGTTTCATCTGGTGGTGCGGTTCCTGAAAGGCGTGCGTTGGCCCAGACCGATGTCTATGTCTATGGCTCAGACCTGGGACCTGGCTTTGGTCTTGGACACTCTGTGTGAGCCTCTGTTTGAACCATTGTCATCTGTGGACCTGAAAGTCCTTTCATACAAGACTTCTCTGCTCATAGTCTTGGCTTTGGATGAGCGCATTGGGGATCTCCACACACTATCAGTACACCTTTCCTGTTTGGAGTTCGCACCTGGCGAATCCAAAGTAATGTCATGTCCTAATGCAGCTTTTGCCCCCAAGGTCCCTGGCGTATGAAAGTAAAGGCTGAGGGTTGCCTAGTGGTGTGTGTGCTCATTATTTACGGGCATGAGGATTTGTGATATCTCTGCTGCAGCGAGTTGGGTTTCCCCAGATACCTTTGTGAGGGTTTATTGCTTGGATGTAACTGCTCCCTGTGTGGCTAATAGACTTCTTATGGCTGGGTCCGGGATTGGGTGTTAAGCAGCAAGCAGGTTGCGCATTTATCTGGGTTACAACAGTTATCTGTAGGTTGGAGCCTTGGGCTGCCTTGGCAGCGCGTGAGTACACTGTTTCCAGGTTACATCAGGTTTCCTGTGGGTTTGAGACTCGGGTTGATTCTATGCAGCGAGCGTGTGCAATTTACCAAGTCACGAAAGGTGTTCTGTTGTTTTGGACTTGCGGTTCCTTGTACAAGTTCTGGCATTTTGGGCTTGCAAGATAAGCATTGTTCTTGGAATCTTGGGTCTATGGACTTGGACTGCAGTGGCAGAGTGTCGATGCGCATAGCCACTTAGCAGCAGGTTCTGGTTCCCTATATGGGGCTCTGACAGTTCAGGCCCCATGAGGCTCTGACAGTTCAGGCTTCTCGGGTAAGCTGGTGGAACCGGTCTGTGCTTGGGTTGCCGTGGGCCTCCTAGTTTTGTACCCTCTGAGCCAGCTTGGCGTCTTTTGGACTGTTGGGCGTGATTTCAGTTTTCTTCAGGTGAATATGATTGGTCGTTGACGCCACATTGTAATGCTCTTAGGCGTAGTGGGTGCGGAGTCAGGTGCAGGAGGCACAGAAATAGTGCTTTATTTACGCACAGGACAATCGTACACGCCAAGCTGGTGGGCGCACATACACGATCGCCCAAAACCAGGACTTAACATGTCCGGAGGAAAACCCAGAATTGAGACGCACTACCACACAATAACACAGTGGGAAAAACAGGCCCACACAAAGAGCAGGCGGGCCCACCGGCTTAAATAGCTCAACTAAAAACCTAAACAAGAAACAGGTGTAACTAATAAGACAAAACCAACAGAAAAGGAAAAGGGATCGGTGGCAGCTAGTAGACCGGTGACGACGACCGCCGAGCCCCACCCGAACAGGAAGAGGAGCCACCTTCGATAGGAGTCGTGACACACATACTATATTGTCACACCCTGATCTGTTTCACCTGTCTTTGTGATTGTCTCCACCCCCCTCCAGGTGTCGCTAATCTTCCCCATTATCCCCTGTGTATTTATACCTGTGTTCTCTGTTTGTCTGTTGCCAGTTCGTCTTGTTTGATCAAGCCTACCAGAGGTTTGTTTCAGCGCCTGCTTTTCCCCAGTCTCTCTTTTTCTTGCCATCCTGGTTTTGACCCTTGCCTGTCCGGTCTCTGAGCCTGCCTGCCTGACCATTCTGCCTGCCTGCCGTCCTGTACCTTTGCCCAACCTCTGGATTACTGACCTCTGCCTGACCTGACCCTGAGCCTGCCTGCCATCCTGCACCTTTCCCCCACTTCTCTGGACTCCCTGCCTTGGCCTGTCTATTTGCCTGCCCCTTTGGGATTATTAAACTATTGGTTATCCGACGTGGTCTGCATCTGGGTCTTACCTTCATATCTGATATAATTATAACTCGTTCCCTCCTTCAGGGAACAGTAGTGATATTCATAACTGTACGATCTACTGCAATTTTTAAGAAACAAACTTTCTGTTTTGTCTGTTTGGACTCAAGAGGTAGGTATGGTTGCGTTATGTATGCAGGCAGTTTTTTTGATGAATGTATTTGCAATTTGGATGGTATAATATAGTTTTTTTGTTTTATGTATTTATGTTTTGAGATGGCCTCTTTTACATTTACAGTTTTGCAAAAGCCACAGATTTCTGTGTCTTGTGGACAGTGTTTTGAAATCGACAACACTAGTCTCACAACACAGGAGGGGGTTTAACATGCACGCGCACACACACACACACACACACACACACACACACACACACACACACACACACACACACACACACACACACACACACACACACACACACACACACACACACACACACACACACACACACACACACACACACACACACACACACACACACACAGGTACATCATTGAAGGATATTTCCATTCAACAAGGGCCAAGGCAGCCATGCGGATGGGGTTACTGAGGGTGAGGCAGCAGAGAGCTCGAGGAGCTCGGAGAGCAGATTTGTTGGCTTGCATCTGCTTCTTCTGTCCTCCACCTCTCTTCTTGCCCGAGGCAGTAGAGCCAAGGGTGTCGGACTTGTCCCCGACAACCGAGCCAGCCAAGGAGATGCCATCCTCTGCAGGAGACAGAGGGAAGATAGTCACCAGTCATTCATCAAATGTATTTTCTAGGTTATTGCTATGTAGTTACTATGCACTACTGTGTGTATACGGTGTTGTGTATCATTTATTTATTATTTACTCGTCTTTAATATCTAGCCTATCAAGTGGCCTACTCTTTAATATTGTGTCAATTACTCAAACTGACCAATAATAATTGACAGTAATGAAATGAAAGTATTATAAACAAATCAAACCTGGGAGTTAATTTGGATCCTTCTCTGTCCTTTGATACCCATATAAAACACATCTGAAAAGCATACTTTTTCCATCTAAGAAACGGCTCAAACCATTGCTCTCCCAGCCAGATGCAGAGAAACTAGACCCAGATCGACGACTGCAATGCTCTGTTTAGGGGCCTTCCAGGCAAATCCCTTCAGAGGCTACAACTCCACCAGAATAGTGCTGCCAGAGTCCTGACCAGGACCAAGAAGTCGGCCCACATCACCCCATCCTTATTGAACTCCACTTGCTACCGGTCAACTATGACTTTAAAATCATCCTCCTAGTGCTTAAAGCCTTGACTGGATTGAGTCCCACCTATAACAGCGACCTAATTTCTAGCAACTCACCACTGCTTCAAGTTCCAAAGACACGCCTCCGAACTATAGGGGACCAAGCCTTCTGCGGTCTTGCCCCTCGCCTATGGAATACTCTCCCTGACCATGAGAGCTGCTCAATCTGAATTTTAAAAATAGAATCTGGAAAGTACTTTTAGCACCTAGCCTACTATTGCTATTTCCTGTCTTGATTCTAAATGCATGATGTTTATATTAAATTTTTTCATGCCTATGTAGAGCTTTGAGATAACACTAATGAAAAGCACTATACAAATAAAATTGTATTCGTATTATTGTTATTATGTTGGATTAGATTGACATGTGGCCAGGGGTTAGGCAGGTATTGGTTTTAAGCCTGGAGGCCTACATGGAAAGGTATGATAGTACAGTAAGGTATGATAGGCCTACAATGTACGTAAGGTATGATAGGCCTATATAGTACAGTAAGGTATGATAGGCCTACAATGTACGTACGGTATGATAGGCCTACATAGTAGAGTAAGGTATGATAGGCCTACAATGTACGTACGGTATGATAGGCCTACATAGTACAGTAAGGTATGATAGGCCTTCAAGGTACAGTATATAGGCCTACATGTACAGTACACTTACATGTATAGGCCTACAAGGTACAGTAAAGTATGATAGGCTTACATAGCACAGTAAGGTGCCATATTGAGCAGAAAAGCCACAGGTGTTGGTTATTATTTCCTATTGTGTTTCATGACAATGGTATGCAGGCCTAATGGCTTTAAATTGGATGATGACATTGACAAAGCCGACAGAACTGTTTTTAGAGTGACTAGGACTAACAATCTATATTGTAAAAGATCCTTGAGTTACAACAGCTGTTCAATATTATTTCAATACATTACATACATTATACCCATTGATTCTTGAAGAATATTAAAAGCCTTATGAGCTTACCCTATTATAACTCGAAATCTGACATTGTATTACACCATTATTTATGTTGCTTTTGCATTGTCATGTGTAAACAAACAAAGTATAGCTTCAAGATATGTTTAGAAGTATGGTATCATGTCAATCTCATCCCACTGCACACACCACGTCATTTCAAGGTGGATAATATTTGGTTGAGACATTGATCAATGAGATTACAACCTGTATTCACCCACTCAAAAAGAGAACCAAAAGTGTAGTTGAATTTCCAATGTGGTATCATTATGCTATCAAACAATTAAAAGGACAACCAAATTTCAATAACAGATTTTTGGTTTAGTTGTCACCCAAATGTCTATCACTGCACTTTCAACCATTTAAAACCACAGCAAAGTTCAAATGGGACTACAATGTCAGATATTTTGTTTATTTATACAACAGATTGTGTTATCACTGTGCTTCATCTAATAGCACAACCAAATGACCTGAATTGAGATTACATTTAAAAAGTACAGAAGCAGTCAAAAGTTTGGACACACCTACTCATTCAAGGGTTTTTCTTTATTTTTACTATTTTCTACATTATAGAATAATAGTGAAGACATCAACAATATGAAATAACCCACATGGAAGTAACAGTAACCAAATAAAGTGTAAAACAAATCAAAATATATTTTATATTTGAGATTCTTTAAAGTAGCCACCCTTTGTCTTGATGACAGCATTGCACACTGGCTATTCTCTCAACCAGCTTCATGAGGTAGTCACCTGGAATGCATTTCAATTAACAGGTGTGCCTTGTTAAAAGTACATTTCACTCCTTCTTAACACGTTTGAGCCAAACAGTTGTGTTGTGACAAGGTAGGGAAGATACAGAAGGTAGCCCTATTTGGTAAAAGACCAAGCCCTATTTGGTAAAAGACCAAGTCCCTATTATGGCAAGAACAGTTCAAATTTGAATATATATATATTTTTTATTTCACCTTTATTTAACCCGGTAGGCTAGTTGAGAACAAGTTCTCATTTACAACTGCGACCTTGTCATGTCTTGTTATGTCTGTTCCTGTCCTTTCTCTTCACTCTCTCTCTCTGCTGGTCTTTTCAGGTTACCTTCTCTGTCTCTCATCCTTCAGCTGTTCTACATTTCCCCTAACTAGCTCATTCTCTCTTTCCCCACCTGTTCTCTCTTCCCCCTCTGATTAGGTCTCTATTTCTTTCTCTGTTCCTGCTACTTTCAGTGTCTGATTCTTGTTTGTGTTTTTTGATGCCAGAAGCAAGCTGTCGTCTCGTTTGCTTCCACCTTGTCCTGTCCTGTCGGAGTCTGCCTGGCAGGTGCCACCTGCACTATACTAACGTTCTTTTTGTTCCGCTGACAACGTTGGAAGAGGATTTATGCCATTCCTGTTTTTTCATTAAAGAACTCTGTTTTCTGTTAAAACCGCTTTTGGGTCTTCACTCAAGTCCATAACAGACCTGGTCAAGATAAAGCAAAGCAACACAAACAAAAACAGAGTTACACAAGGAATAAACAAACGTACAGTCAATAACACAATAGAAAAGTCTATATACAGTGTGTGCAAATTAAGTAAGATTAGGGAAGTAAGGCAATAAATAGGCCAAGGTGGCGAAATAATTACAATTAAGCAATTAAACACTGGAGTGAGAGATGTGCTGAAGATGAATGTGTAAGTAGAGATACTGGGGTGCAAAGGATAAAATGTAAGAATTTTAAAAAATATGGGGATGAGGTAGTTGGGTGGGCTATTTACAGATGGGCTATGGATAGGTGCAATGATCTGTAAGCTGCTCTGACAGCTGACACTTAAAGTTTGTGAGGGAGATATGAGTCTCCAGCTTTAGTGTTTTTTGCAGTTTGTTCCAGTCATTGGCAACAGAGAACTGGAAGGAAAGGCGGCCAAAGGAAGAATTGGTTTTGGGGGTGACCAGTGAAATATACCTGCTGGGGCGCGTGCTATGGGTGGGTGCTAATATGGTGACCAGTGAACTGAGATAAGGCGGGGTTTTACCTAGCAAAGACTTATAGATGACCTGGAGCCAGTGGGTTTGGCGACAAATATGAAGTGAAGGCCAGCCAACGAGAGAATACAGGTCGCAGTGGTGGGTAGTATATGGGGCTTTGGTGACAAACCGGATGGCACTGTGATAGACTGCATTCAATTTGCTGAGTAGAGTATTGGAGGCTATTTTGTAAATGACATCACCGAATCAAGGAGCGGTAGGATAGTCAGTTTCACGAGGATATGTTTGGCAGCATGAGTGAAGGATGCATTGTTGCAGAATACGTAAAAAGAAACGACAGTCCATCATTACTTTAAGACATGAAAGTCAGTCAATGTGGAACATTAAGAAATTTGAAAGTTTCTTCAAGTGCAGTCACAAAAACTATCAAGCACTATGATGAAACTGTCTCTCATGAGGACAGCCACAGGAAAGGAAGACCCAAAGTTACCTCTGCAGATGATAAGTTCATTAGAGTTAACTGCATCTCAGATTGCAGCCCAAATTCATTTTTCACAGAGTTCAAATAACAGACACATCTCAACATTAACTGTTCAGAGGAGACTCGGGCCTTCATGGTTGAATTTCCGCAAAGAAACCACTACTAAAGGACACCAATAAGAAGAAAATACTTGCTTGGGCCAAGAAACATGAGCAATGGACATTAGACCGGTGGAAATCTGTTCTTTGGTCTGATTAGTCCAAATTTTTAGATTTTTGGTTCCAACCGCTGTGTCTTTATGAGACACAGAGTAGGCGAACGGGTGATCTCTGCATGTGTGGTTCCCACAGTGAAGCAATGAGGAGGAGGTGTTATGGTGTGGGGGTGCTTTCCTGGTGACACTGTAAGTGATTTATTTGGAATTCAAGGCACACTTGACCAGCATGGCTACCACAGCATTCTGCAGCAATACACCATCCCATCTGGTTTGCTCTTAGTGGGACTATCATTTGTTTTTCAACAGGACAAAGACCCAACACACCTTCAGGCTTAGTAAGGGCTATTTGACCAAGACGGAGAGTGATGGAGTGCTGCGTCAGATGACCTGGCCTCCACAATCACCCGACCTCAGCCAAATTGAGATGGTTTGGGATTAGTTGGACCGCAGAGGGAAGGAAAAGCAGCCAACAAGTTCTCAGCATATGTGGGTGGCTACTTTGAAGAACTTAAAATATATTTGGATTTGTTTAACACTTTTTTGGTTACTACATGATTCCATATGTGTTATTTCATAGTTTTGATGTCTTCACTATTATTCTAAAATGTAGAAAATAGTAAAAATAAATAAAAAACCTTTGAATGAGTAGGTGTGTCCAAACGTTTGACTGGTAAATCTGCACAGATTATTACAGCAATTGTGAAGGTCTCCACAGAACTGTGGAGCTATGCATGCTATCTTGCACACTTTATATGATTACATAAGGATCAAATGTATAGTTACAGTAACCTCAAAATCTGGCCATGGATGTGTTAATGATTTTAAGGTTGAATGTTACATTCGTTTTTAAGCTAGCCTTAACTTCAAGTTATTTACTGTACAACAAAAGTAATGTATAAGACCTGTTGGAGACCTGAAACCAACATATATCATTTCTTGTCGACAATTTAATAGGCTAGTTATTGTATTTCAAAAGTGATATTGAATTGTGTTTGGTTGTCAACGCAACCAAATATCAACATTTGAATAAGATTTATCTTCTTGGATAGTTCCATCCATGCCACTGACTTAGTCTGGATTTAATTCCAATTTGTCTCCAAATGTATAGTTGATGTTGGATTCACGTCTCTGTCTCAACCAACAATCTAAGTAAAATATTAGGACTAAATCAAACTTTGAATGCACTTTAAATAAAGTTTGATTTAATTTAGTCCTATTCTTTAACTTTGATTGTTGGTTGAGATAGTAGTAGCAGGAGGTAGCCTTGCAGTTAAGAGTGTTGGGCCAGTAACCGAAAGGTTACTGGTTTGAATCCCTGAGCCGACTAGGTGAAAAATCTGTCAATGTCACCTTGAGCAACACACGTAACTCTAATTGCTCTGGATAAGAGCATCTGAAATGAAGTGAATTGAACATATACATTATTCATTTGTAGACAAACTGGAATAAAAGCCAGACTTGTCACGCCCTGGTCTTAGTATTTTGTGTTTTCTTTATCTATTTGGCCAGGGTGTGACATGGGTTTTTGTATGTGGTGTGTTTTGTCTTGGGGTTTTTCACAGGTATTTGGGATTGTAGCTTAGTGGGGTGTTCTAGGTTAATCTATGGCTGTCTGAAGTGGTTCTCAATCAGAGGCAGGTGTTTATCGTTGTCTCTGATTGGGAACCATATTTAGGCAGTCATATTCTTCGAGTGTTTCGTGGGTGATTGTCCTTATGTTCCTGTTCCTGTCTTGTGTTAATTTGCACCAGTTTAGGCTGTTTCGGTTTTCACGTTACATTTATTGTTTTGTAGTGTTTGTGTTTAGTGTGTTTTTTCATTAAACATGAATCTCAATAGCCACACCGCATTTTGGTCCGACTCTCCTTCGCACATAGAAAACCGTTACAAGACTACTGTAAATCAGTGGCGCTGATGGAACTATCCAAGCAGAATAAACATCTCCTTCAAATGTTGATATTTAGTTGTGTTGCCAACCAAACACATTTCAATATCATTACAATCAACCATAGCTTGAAACCCTATGCCTATTGTATTGTCTATTTTTAGTTGAATTCAAACAATTGCTGTTGATCACTTTCCAAATGCTATATAGGTCTAAATAGCATAATTGATGATTAAGTATGGTTACATTTCATTTGCTCTGTTAAACCCACCCTTTGAAATAACTTTGATAGCAACAGTGAATCCTTTTCATTATGAAGTGGAGACCTCTCAACAATCCTTCTCACAATAGCACATTGGTAATAGATTCACCAATATCAAAGCCAAGCAGGGCTGGGATTGGTTAAAACCCTGGATGGGACAACAAAGGGTAGCTGTAGATCAGTGGTTCCCAAACTGTTTATAGTCCCGTACCCCTTCAAACATTCAACCTCCAACTGCATACCCCCTCTAGCACCAGGGTCATTGCACTCTCAAATGTTGTTTTTGCCAGCATTGTAAGCCTGCCACACACACTATACGATACATTTATTAAACATAAGAATGAGTGAGTTTTTTTCACAACACGGCTCATGGGAAGTGACAAAGAGCTCTTACAGGACCAAGGCACAAATAATAATAATAATCAATAATTTTGCTCTTTATTTAGCCATCTTACATATAACACTTTATTTGTTCATTGAAAATTGTGGATAACTCACTACAGGTTAATGAGAAGGGTGTGCTTGAAAGGATGCACATAACTCTGCAATGTTGGGTTGTATTGGAGAGTCTCAGTCTAAAATCATTTTCCACACACAGTCTGTGCCTGTATTTAGCTTTCATGCTAGTGAGTGCCGAGAATCCACTCTCACATAGGTATGTGGTTGCAAAGGGTATCAGTGTCTTAACAGCACGATTTGCCAAGACAGGATACTTTGAGTGCAGCCCAATCCAGATATCTGGCAGTGGCTTCTGATTAAATTAAATTTTCACAGAACCGCTTGTTGCAATTTCGATGAGGCTCTCTTGTTCAGATATCGGTAAGGGGACTGGAGGCAGGGCATGAAAGGGATAACGAATCCAGTTGTTTGTGTCATCCGTTTTGGGAAAGTACCTGCGTAATTGAGCACCCAACTCACTCAGGCTCTTCACTATATCACATTTGACATGGTCTGTAAGCTTGAGTTCATTTGCACAAATAAAAAATCATACTGTGATGGAAAGACAGAGAAGAGCTCCAACTTCTTAATCATAGCCTCAATTTTGTCCCGCACATTGAATCTAGTTGCGGAGAGTCCCTGTAATCCTAGATTCAGATCATTCAGGCAAGAAAAAACATCACCCAGATAGGCCAGTCGTGTGAGAAACTCATCATCATGCAAGCGGTCAGACAAGTGAAAATTATGGTCAGTAAATAAAACTTTAAGCTTGTCTCTCAATTAAAAAAAAACGTGTCAATACTTTGCCCCTTGATAACCAGCGGACTTCTGTATGTTGTAAAAGCGTTACATGGCCGCTGCCCATATCACTGCATAGTGCAGAAAATACACGAGAGTTCAGGGGGCTCGCTATAACAAAGTTAACCATTTTCACTGTTGTGTCCAAAATGTCTTTCAAGCTGTCATTCCTTTGGCAGCAAGAGCCTCTCGGTGGATGCTGCAGTGTACCCAAGTGGCATTGGGAGTTACCACTCCATTATGTCTCCCTGTCATGGGTTTTGCGCCATCAGTACAGATACCAAAACATCTTGACCACCAAATTTCATTTGATGTCACAAAGCTGTCCTGTACTTAAAAAATATCCTCTCCTGTTGTCCTGGTTTCCAGTGGTTTGCAGAAGAGGATGTCTTCCAAAATTGACCCCCCCAAAAAACATAACGGACATATACCAGGAGCTGTGCCAGTTCCGCCACGTCTGTTAACTCATCCAGCTGTAGCACATAGAATTCACTGGCTTGTATGTGAAGCAGTAATTGTTTCAAAACATCTCCTGCCATGTCACTTATCCGTTGTGAAACAGTGTTGTTTGATGAAGGCATTGTCTGTATAGTTTTTTGGGCCTTTCCCCCCAGCATTGTCCCAGCCATATCTGCTGCAGCAGGAAGTATTAAGTCCTCCACAATATTATGGGGCTTGCCTGTCCTAGCCACTCGGTAGCTCACCACATAAGATGCTTCTAGCCCCTTCTTATTAATGGTATCTGTTGCATTTATACATGTCTTACTACTCAAAAGTCGTCTTAATTCTCGCTCAAAAAACTCCTGTGGCTTATTTTTCAAATCGGCATGTTTTGTTTCTAAATGTCTGTGCCAGAGTGAAGGTTTCATTAAGTTGTGAGATAGTAACATTACTTTTGCACATATAACACACTGTGGCTGAGGAAAGGCACACACTTTACATTGTTTTAAAGGTAAAAATGTAACATATGTTATGCTGAGTTTGTCTATGTTGAAATTTGGTTACCACAATGACATAATCCTGTGGTTTAAATTTCACCCTCAAAACAACAGTTGATTACTTTTTTTTTAAATCCAATGTATTTTCCATATAGATTCCACGTCACAATATTTTGACAAATTATGTTGAAACAACGTTGATTCGACCAGTTTGTGCCCAGTGGGTTACTTTCCTTCAATGTGTTGCCTACATTTTGCATCATTCCATTACATCGTTAGTTTACCTTTCTTTCCTCTGTCACGTCCGTACGTGTTGTTGATCCTGATGGTTGCTAGCAATAGTGGATAATGTTATGCTAACGCAGCGTAGTGGATAATATTACGCTAACACTACACAGCTGATTCAAATGATCAAAGCTTGATGATTCGTTGATTATTTGAGTGCTAGGGTAAAAACCAAATGTGCACCCCTTGGGGTCCCGAGGACCAAGTTTGTGTAACTGGGCTAACATATTACAAGTTGTGCATTAGTTTCGGACATATAGCCTATTTGAATCATTATGGAATGCAGACCATACATAGCGGTTTAAACCTGGAGCATGGTTCACGACAACTGGACTGTTGTCATCACAGTTCTGAGTAGTGAGGATTAGGGTACATTTATAGTACTATTGTTCAACCCATATTGTACACTTTTCTCAACTTCCAATATTTAATGGATTGAACAATTTAATATGTCAACTTTCAGGATTTTTTTTGATCCACCTATATATTTAGTGCGTAAAGGCTCTCCAACCCTGTTTATATACGATTCATAAATACTTCACTAACCCTAAATAAATGCTAAGTGTTACGGAGTCTAGTTGATAGGTAATAACACTAAGTATTCTTTTAAATCTAATTGGTGCTGAAAATGAGACGTATATGCGTGTATTTAGATGGCTTTCTTTCATTGATCCCTATTCTGAACTTGTCTCTTGATACATTGTAGTGAGTCTGTCGAGAAAACTCGAATTAACGGTACACCATATTTAAAGGATTGCTTTAGATAAATGTACTGAATGAAAACTCCCGGAGAAAATCTATTGGTCAGCAAGTGGGAGGGTTTTCAGCGGTTGAATTAAACGTATTCTGTGTGCTAGGGAGCCACATGTGCCTGCAAAGCCTGTTACACACCTGCATACCAACTATGGAGAAGTACTTAAATCAAAACGCATAAAAACTCAATAGATTTCCTAAGTCTGAAATGGGCCAACAATGCAAAAAAGAAACAACCAAAATACATTTTGCATGGTCTACATTGCATGGTCTTACCTTTTCCTGCCATGTCGCAGTTCAAAACCACAATATTCCTTCAGGGAAAGAGGCACCATCAAATAGTTGTGCAAGTTGCAGAGTTTGACTGACAACCAATTTCAAAATTGGCTGTGCATCGCGTATTGACTATTAACAAAAACACACTTAAGAGTTAGCAAACCATTTCTGAATCGTGTCAGTGCGCCACACCGGTAATTGGGACATCCTTGCCCATTAATTTCGACAGCAAATTACTCATGAAATCTGATCTTCTTATTTATTTGATCCAATGCAGCATCTTTTTGACCATGTATGCCCAGATCCAAATGGAATAAGAATAGTAATAAACTCGTCCCCACACACTCTACAGGTTGCTCGCTACCTGCTGTGGTCAGCCTTGAATCAGGATTAGAGTAATTGAGCCGTTTAAAAGGATGACCGTCCTGAAATCTTTAAGGGGAGGGCAGTGGGGACGTAGAGAAACTTCTGGTCAGTGTGGTCAGTGGATAACCATTTCAGCACGGTGGACAGCAACCGACCACTCAATAACAGGGAAGACGGGCAAGTGGTGTAGGAAGTGAAGTGTTGCAGTGGACCCTTGTGGGGGCATACTTTTATCGTAAATTGGTTTTGGTACACAATGTCTCTTACTTCCAGGTGCAGCAGCATTCTCTTTACATTCATTTCTATATAGTTGATCATTAATAACAGTTGAATGCTCCAGAGAAAATGTGTGATTCTATTTAGAAAAAGCTTTGTGTGCTTGAGCTTTTCCCAGCTGTGCTGAGAAAATGTTTTCAGTTATTGTGTGACCAGGCAGGCAGGATGTAACTATTCTTCTACTTTGATCATCAAATCTAATAAGTTTTAATAGGCTGATTGAAAAATTAAATCATGACAAGATATTGCATATGTATTAAATTAAGTGTAAATACATTTTGACAGCATTGGAGAAAAAAAAACATAACCACAATATTATAAATCCATAGAAGGCACTGCTAAAAAGAAATACAACATTCTCAATGGAATAACATTTTACACAATGAAGACAAACTGACATTAATGTTCTCGGCAACACATAATGCTTGGACAGAGACATATACATAATCCTTTTTAAACTGATTGGAATCATAGCATCATAGAAGTAGAATTAATTGTATTTCTATTAAAAGCATACAGTTGTTCCACAATTGTACTTGATCTATCCCAACTCATTGAAACGTTCAACTGCATCAAATAGTAAAACCCAACAGCAGTAGAGAATAGACAATAACACAAAAAGTAGTGTGTTCAGGAGTTAGAGTAGTGGCTCATCAAACACCTTCAGGTTTCCATGTAAAAGAAAATTGTAACCATAACGCTAGCGTTTAAATTGCATTTTAAAAACCATCTTTATTGTAGCACTCTCCTCACTGCATGTCTGTTAGGACACATTTGCTTCTCAGCGCAGTATTTTAGCTCACATAATGTCATCTTAAAATGCAAACTCTAATAAGGAGCTTGTCAAAGTGTGCAACATGACTTGTGGGGGAAAGAACCCACGACAGTTAGTGTGTGCTTTAAAAAGGCTGCAGAGTCCATAGAATTTGCAATCTGTAACACCACATTCGTGACACTTTGACATCATCATAATTTCACCACTGCTTTACTGTACTTCCCTCCTCTCTTCCTCTACTTTCCTCAGCCTCCCTCCTTCACCACATTCCTCTGTCTCCCACTCTTAGTCTGAGAGGACTCGTTCCATTTAGGTCTCTATCCTCTACCACTGTGAATAGATATCAGGACAGGATATGTGAAGGAACTTAGCTCAACATATTGATAACATTTATCCAGTCCTTTCCGATCTGGGAATAGGGCTAGGTGCAAAAGATTGAAATAGAACCAGGCATCTCTCTACCCCTTCCTCTCCTCCCCCTCTAGGACCCAGCCTCCTGTTCCTGTCCTAGTGACTCCAGTAGGAGCCCCATGGGTGTTCTCTTCAGCCCAATGTTCTCCAGCTTGTTCTCCAACTTGTTCTTGAGGGTCCTCAGCCTAACAGAGGCGTGGATCAGTATCACTGTAAGAGAGATTGAGTTAGAGAGAAAAGAGAGATCAGGGGCATAACAAAGGAAGAGAGAGGCTGAGAGAGTGTTATGTTACAATATTGCAACAAACCGAAGATTGATATATGTTTACATTGTGGCAACAATAGTGGGTGCGAGGTGAAAGAGAGAATAAATACTAACATAAGATGGGGAAGGCTATGCCGAAGAGGAAGACGGATACTCCTCCGAGCACTGTGATGAAGAGGAAGCTGGCCCCCAGGATGGCACCCAGGGCCAGGGATGGGTGGTTCCGGCGCAACTGTCTGATGGGGGCCTGGTTCTCTGCTGCCCACACAAACCCCATAAATATCAACGTCACCACTGTGGCCCCCAAGAAGAGGTGGAAGGGCCGCAAAAACCTGTCAGAGCAGGAATGATATCAAATCGTATTGGTCACATACACATGGTTAGCAGATGTTATTGCGAGTGTAGCGAAATGCTTGTGCTTCAAGTTCTGACGGTGCAGTAATATCTAACAAGTAATCTAACAATTCCACAACAACTACCTAATACACATAAATGTAAGTAAAGGAATGGAATAAGAATATATACATATAAATATATGGATGAGCAATGACCGAGCGGCATAGGCAATGTATGAGATGAGTAATGCAAGATATGTAAACATTATTTAAGTGACTAGTGATCCATTTATTAAAGTGGCCAAAGTTTTCAAGTCTGTATGTAGGCAGCAGCCTCTCTGTGTAGAGAAAAGGCTGATGTTAGTGATTTCTCTATATAGGTCAACTAAATTGTGTGTCACATTGATAAGGCCATGAATCTAAATAAACGATTAATCAGTGCATTATCACAGCCAATGGCTTGTTAGCTAGCTTATACATGATTATGTTGATTATGGACCATGGACCCAGCACATCCATTTCCAC
Organism: Oncorhynchus masou masou; assembly: GCF_036934945.1. Taxonomy (NCBI): domain Eukaryota; kingdom Metazoa; phylum Chordata; class Actinopteri; order Salmoniformes; family Salmonidae; genus Oncorhynchus; species Oncorhynchus masou. Next base: position 21,806,490 of record NC_088229.1, read on the forward strand.
AGAATTTGTGATGTTATATTACAATAGTAGCTACTATAGAGCTTTCCAGCTTGTAGTCCTAAAAAATGGAAATTAGTTACCTCTTGTTGGTTCAGTCATACCTATTGGGAAAGGGAATGGGGAAAGAATAGGGCTTTGGGGTGAACGCAGAAAATAAGGTCTGGGGTTAACACAGATCTTATACGTTTTGTTCTATGAGATAATATCAATATGTTAACATGACCATTATGAATTATGAAGCCTTTATATACTTTTTGTATTACATAAATGCTTCAAAATTCACAAAAAGTGACGTTAGCCGATTAAGATTATCATAAAAAACGTATAAGATCTCCTAAACCTGTGTTAACAACAAAACCCTACTAAAAAGCAATTAATTTCCCCATAGACTTTGTCCAAAGAACCATGGAGCTGCCTATAAAAAGACGCCATTACTATTTATCTAATTAGCTGTGGTTTCATGCAACAAACGACCACTTCAGAAACATACCCTACTATTCCCAGGAATGTCAAAAACGAGACGAAATAGTTGGACTGGTAATAGAGCAAGTTATTTATGATCCGATTGTTCCATCTCTCCAGATGAGGAATGTCTCGCACGGCGAACCGAGACGAATCCAAAACAAAATCATCCAAGGTTCGGATAGGAGGCGGCTGCACGTCCATTTTCACAATATTCAATCTGAAAAGGAACATCTCCCATTACTCGAAGCGGCGGTCGGAGCGTGTTCGATTACGGACTTGTTCAAGAGAATCAACTGCTGCTTACTTGATCGCGTCAGAGGCTGATTAATGCCACAACCAGTAAGCGAATCGGAAATGTCCGAGATTCCTAGATAGGAGTAGCACTCGAACGCGGCAATCAATATACGGTCATTGATCAGAAGGAATTCAGGAGCCACACAAGAATCAACAATTTAAATAATTTTTCCAGTCAATTACACTGTAAATATTTATTTTTCTGCATCATAAATACTTTAAAACCAACAACTATTGTACAGCATTCTATACATTACAAAACATATCTTCATTGTGTCACAAAACCATCTAATTTTTCTCAACACAATAACACAGAGAGATGGAGTAAGAAAGTGCTTTGGTTCATCAAAGTGGATAGACCTTATAGTGCTTAGATAGCGGGAATGTCTAGTAATGCATGGCATAATGGCAGGCATCCAATGAAGGTAGTGACAAACAGCAGAACAAATGAGCTGTGACTGTATTTGGTCATGACATTCCTTTCTGGCTATCTGAGTTTCACAAATGGAAACAAATCATTGGTGCGTTTGTGATGTGATTTAGACCCTTATAAGCCATACAATTATAAAAGAGGAGAGGAAATGAAATGATAGTGCAGTTCTCCTCCCTCAGTGCATTGCATTTTTACAAGCAAGAGAAAATACATCCGTTTTGAACGACATTGATTGTGCTATACCTGACACACTTCTGATAAGATTGAGGGAATTTCTAATCCTAAATCTTGGCATCCCATACCTGTATGCATGTATTAATGCCTATACATTTTCAGCTACCCATTCTATTTCTGTAGCTGTGGTAATAAAGGACGAACATTCTTACAGTCACCATGAAATGACAGGTTTGGACACAAATATATCTGATAAAAGTGTGTATTATTCGGGACTAGTCAGAAGGAACACTGGTGTACCGGTATACACAAACATATATTCATAAATAACTCAAATCAACTGTAATCTAGCCCTGAGGAATAACACTAAAGTGCATCTACATTCTTATTGCCATTGAGAGGATGGGGTCTTCGGTTAGATATTTCCATTCCCCTGAGGTTGCTGACAGCTGTGTGGTCAGGTGACAGAGCGCCTCTCTCCTCTCTAGTCAGAGACTGTCACAGTATGCAGGGCTGTAGCTCGGCTCATTAGCTCCAGACCAAGTTGGGCTCTACTGGAACCCAGTCTGCTGTTGGCTGGCATCCTTCGGAGGAAGCTGGCTGGGGTCATACACAAAGGGACTTGCTGGATAGGAGAAAGAGACATAAAAAACTGATTTGTCATGTCTAATAGTTACTGCTGTGTGGTGGTTTTTCAGATGTTTTTCAGTCTATAGATAGTCTTTCTCTAAACATTACTTACGGTTCTGAAACTGCTGTGCTGTGTATCTGGTCAGAAGGATTCCAAAGCCCTCGATCAGGGCCAGTAGGATGCCCCCCATCATAGCTGACCCCATCATAGCCAAGGGCCCACCTGAGAAGAGCGCAAAGCCAAATGTCAAGCCCTGGAGGTAATCTGACTTTGTTGGGTCGGTGGGGCAAAATGGTCACGCGGGGGGTGGGGATGTGCTCACAGATGAGGGTCTAGAAAAAAAGATGAAATATACCAAATTTAAATTATTGTCAAATAAATGTTTGCTTCAACACTCACTGCGTGCAGCCAGGACTGCCCCAGTCATCGCTCCACTAGTTATAGAGTTCCAGGGATCCTCTTTCCCTCGAATATGGACCAGACCACAGTCGATCGTTGAGAAAAGTCCACCCCACACAGCAAAGCTACCTACAGGAACATCACACAAACTGTTAGTGAGAAATAAACAAACAGTGATGATGGGGTTTGTACTTTGTGCTGTACGAGAGAGAACTCCTGTAGAGACAGTGACCCTTACCGCCGATCTGTGGAGCTCTTATTCTCACAGCATTGGCACTACCTTTTAGTCTGTGCTGAAAGCCCTGTGCAGAGATGGAAAAAAGGGTTGAATCACTGTGCTGATATTGATCTTTAAAATATATTTGATATGCTCAGAGAAAGTATTTTAAACTGACCACAGGAGCGTTCCGAAAGCCCTTGATTGACTGGAATACCCCTCCGCCAATTGTCCCCATGGTGAATGCACCACCACAATCATCTACTATTCTCCAGGGACTGAGAAGTGTGTGTAAAAGACATGGGTAATTGAACCACAATACTGACAGATTCAATAGAAATCCTTTGTCTATCTATTCATAAATGTGTAGGCTTATTACTGATTTAAACTATATATACACACACACTACCATAATATTTAAATAGCTAATATTATTATTCGGATACTAATTAAAAACCATTAACAAACATTTTACAAAGACCATTTATAAAAAGGCTAGTTTAAAGAGCAACTGAATGCACCGATTCAGCCTGTGTTTTTGTGTTGCTCATTACGAAAAACGAGATTTGAGTCTTAAGGGTGTTGCTAATGTTTGTCTCCCATGAGATACCATAGGAACAAAGCTAGTATCACTTACTCAAAATAGTCTGAAGGAATCTAAGATAACTCAAGAAAATCTGAAATTACTTTTTAGTTTTTTTCTTATAAGGTTTTATTCACGCAATTTTACATCTACCTAAAGTGTTTGCTGCAGCATTTCTCTTGTAAAAACATGCACCTTGTTGTCTTAAGCAAACCAAGTCCGATCTACTGAGCTGCTGGGCAGGTCTGTGTGTCCTGCAATATGTATTGGATACAGTGCAATCACCGCAGCTGTATATATCCCGTATTGGTGGGCTTTATAGAAAATAAATAAAACAACCCTAAAGTAAGTCCAGACGAACTCTTGTACGCAACATTTTATAAAACTCACCGTTGAAAGACACTGACTTCACGACCAAAATGTATAAGCCCAGGGTCGTTACAATACTTACACTTTGTCAATTTTTGGCACTGGAATAAACGTTTGACCATATGTCGTTTTCAACGAGAGAAGTTGGTTCTCGATTTCAATTCTCATTTAAAGCAATGAGTTAAATAAAGGTTCAATAAAAATTAAAAAGGACAAGTAAGCACCAGATTTCTCTTAAGGTTACTGCTAGCTAATTCAACCATCATTTTTGTAATGACTAAGGCATAACCATATGGTGAAGCATACTCTTTAACCATGTATGAGAGATCGGACCAATATTGAAAACGGTTTACTTAATTCTCAGCCTAATCTGAAATGTACTTTACCAAGGTTCACGGGCATATTCCTCCATGTTTGTTGTTGCTGTTCGGGCTGGGTGACGACACATTTCTGAGACGAAGGAATTGGGTTGGTTCACGTACGTCAATTTCGCCAGTCTGAAGCGATGCTGCGTAGGTGGCTCGTTTGCAATTTTGCATTGTTTCTGGTAGACTGGCAGCCAAAAAACTGGATAGAGCCATAGCTGCAAAAATCAGGGGACTGCGTTTCTATATTTCCCGACTTCAAAATAGAAATGCAGATACAGCAGGCATGTTAGCACGTGAACCTCCCCACAAATAATGACATAATCATAGTGCCTTTGTGCTGTTTCTATTATCACGGAGGGGGCTAGCTAGCTAGATTTCACTCCACATCTGAAATTAAGTAGCCAATGACAATTTTGGCTGCAGGTAACTATAAACCGGTGCTTTTAGTTGTATTTACATTTGATTACATTAACGTTTCCCTTAAATTACGGCTAATTTGGATTGTCTGGAAACGTTAGTTTGCTGGCCACAATGCTAATACTTAGACGCGAATCTAGCCAACTAATGTATTTGGGCAATGACTATGTGAGTGAGGCTAGTTATAAGCATTAATTTTCTCTTAGGATGCCTTTGTTCCCGACGTTACTGGCTCCCCCAACCAAAATAGGGATTCTTAAGTACTCAGATGAAGGTATGGCAACAAACTGGTCCAAACAATCACATTTATACTCACTGAAAACATTAACTAGCTATCTGTCATATACCAGCACTACTTGTCTAAAATGTGGAGATCATTGCTGAGGACGACGACGACAACAATGTAGATTATGAGGCCACTGCCCGTGAGAATTTACCACCCAACTGGTACAAAGTAATTGACCCTATTTGCTAAACACTCTTTCAGATTCTCTACTAAATCTGTAAATTGTACAAAACCCATTGGGTATGGCTACTGGACAGCAGCTATGATGGAGTGATTTATTTTTGCTCGTAGAATAAGATTCCATGTATTTTGTATCCTCAGTGATCTGCCATACTACTGGAATGTGGAATCTGACCTGGTTGCCTGGCTGTCCCCAACCGACTCCACATCTATGATAACCAAAGCTGCCAAGATGTTGAGGGGTAAGAAGAGTCCTAGCATGACCACCCAGTAGGAGACCATTATGTATTCAGACTCAATATTTAGGATGGATTTGATTGACATTCATTAACCCCATTATTCTGTTTTTCTGTTGGAGAGGACAGAGAGGGAGCGAGAACCGGAAATGGAAAGAGGAAGGAATGATGGGAGGGAGAGAGACGGATGCAGAGAAGAGAAGACACTGCCCCTTATAGCAAGAACAAGTGAGGAGGTAAAGATTCATAACCTTCCTCCAGAAGGACATTGTTTCTTGCTCAAAACAAATATTGCAAGCATAAACAAACGTAATGAATTGTATACACTTGCTAACAGATCTCTGTAAACTCTTTCAGGGAGGAAGGATGAGATGGACACAATGGATCCCAGTTCCTATTCCGATGCTCCCAGGTATGGCCACTGACCCAACCAGGTCATTCATCACCACTCTTTTCCCCCTGCTGTGTATGTATCTAAGATTTATTTCCCTTCCCATATGGGCAATTGGTCCACAGGCTTGCCCAAGCACAATGAGGCGAAGACTGGGGCAGACGCCACGGCATCAGGGCCTTTGTTCCAGCAGCGTCCGTACCCCAGCCCTGGAGCTGTACTCAGGGCCAACGCTGCCAATAAAAAGCCCCCCAGTGATTGACGACGACTGATCACAGGGCTTCAAACTCGGAGGGAAACACAGAACTGTGGGCTCCTTGTCTGATACGTTTGGATGAAGTCTCAAATTCACATTCTATTCTCAATCCATACACAGCATGGAATGTGAGACTCCTGACGAAGCTTATCTGGTGAGTCAAAAACAAGTTGTCATGTGCTGCAGTACATGTATAAATATTACTTGGATTTATTTTTGTATTGCTTGAATGTTACCTGCAGGCTACTTTTGTTTTCAATGATCATCAGATGAGTGGCATTTCTAAATAAATTACTAAGTTTTGACTTGAACTGGCTTTTTTCCTTTGGAGAGAGGCTGTGTGCAATGCAATTGCAGGAAACATAAAAATGGCATAATTTGGAATATTGTAGTTTGGCCAACATGATTTTGCCATTAGTGTTATTGCCACATTTCTTGAGTAGGGACAACGCACAATAAAATGGGCTTTGCTTTTGACATGATTTTATTAAAAAAGGTACAATATGACAAGTTACTCAGTGTACATACAGAGAAGCTTGCATTTTATGACAAAGTGTCAAATGTAGACATTACATATCCACTAAGAGGACGTTGGGGCATGTTGACATCAGTGTTTTAGTGGAGGGTAAACACCGTTTACACACTTGTGCATGAGCGTTCACCCACCTAACATGGGGAAATGTATTGAAGGTACAGGGAACGTTACTTCACACACTATTTTTTTTACCACTGCATCACTGGTTGAGCTGGTAAGACCAGAGGGGGTCAGTGATCTCCCCCTCCTACATAATGGCAGATGGAGTCATAGTCCAGGGTGAAGACTTTCTCCTCATATCTGTCCAGCTGCACCATGGCTCTGCTTCGGTCTCTGTCCCTCTGGAGGATACGGCCCACCTGAAACACCACGTAATTGACAACGAACCCTTTAAAATATGTACTTAAACATTCCCAATTTTGTAGCCCTTCAATCCAATCAGTAATGAAAGCTATGAAACAGAAGTCCGCATGGATATTTTACAGGCAAAATTATTACGATGAGCCAGCCAACTCATCCACTCACCTGCCCTCTGTGTTCACCGAGTACAACCATGATGTCGTCCGAGTCGCTCTTTGGCACAATGGTCTCTAGCATTGTCTGTTTAACATCTATGTTAAAAAGACAAGGGCATCAGAGTAAAAAAAGAATAATAGATGAGTAGAGGGAATACCATTTAAAAGCATATGGGTTGGAGTGAGTAGAATGTAATTCAGCAGTAAACCAAAGACTCATGAACTCACCATCTAAGAATCTGCCTTCCTCAGTACGACACACACAGATGTTTGGCGTCAAGACATCCTCTATTCGCATCTTCAAGAAACAAACATTGGATATTAAACTGATTCTAATGATCAACAACAGAACTGTTGTGGGCTGTAAAGTGTCAATAGGCAATGAGTTGCAATGATGTGTACTAGTGCCCCTTGTGTGAGTACCTTTGAATTGTAGTATCTTCCCCCTTTGAAAGCTTTATCTACAAAGCGAACTTTCAGGTCTCTCTGGAGCCAGGGAGATGAAGCAGGGGGTAGTTTTGCCATAGGCTTCTCTCTGAGGAGAGAAGGAAAAGGTGATACGTGAAGATCAAGAAAATATTACATTATAAATCTGAAGCAATCTACCCATACCTTTTCGGGCAACCTGACCAAATTCACATAGAAATGTGAGTTATAGATCTTTCATTAATAGAAAGCAAATCTAAGAAGTGGTAGATATGTTCTATTTCTATGCTTTCCAGGCTTAAGTTTAGTTTTCACATACTTTCAGTTTTGTTACACCAGTTTCAAACAGCTGAAAGTACAATATTTTTGGTTTAATGAAAATACATTTCACAGTGGTATAGATGGTACAATGACTCTCTACACAATCTATTGCTTGTTTTGTCAAACTGAAATTAGGAAAACTATTAGAATTTTAGCATCCAGGAAATGGCAGAGCGATTTCTGCATATTTAACAAATTAAATGGGTTGAGTAAATAAAATATTTGTATTTCTATGAACGAGTAGTATATTCCAAAATAAACTAATCCAAGTCATATACGTTATCCTCTTGTATTTATTATAAATATTACACTTCCAATATCAAATATTTTCAGGATTCTCCACCTGTCCTGACTTGAATCACGATGTTTCCTTTTTCTTTGGTCCTTCCCTCCATCTTTCTTCCTCTCATCTTCATTATTCCTTTCTTTCTCCTTCTCTTCCAGTCTCTGCCGTTCCTTCTCTTTCTCCTTTTCTTTTTGGGCCCTGCTTAGGCGACCTGTTTTGAAGAAAAGATAGTATTACAGGGGACTCCATTAAACAGTTGCATAAGCATTATCAATTAGTCTCATCTGCATCATCGATAATAATAGTGCTGATACACATTTACCTGTTCAGCAATAACAAATAAGCCACAGAAGAGCAGTAAAATTAGCCTGTGCAAAAACACATCAGTACCAGTATTATTTGACTGGCATTCCTGATGTGTGAAACTCCCTCCACTTTTGGAACAGGTCTGTCTGATTACTGATAATAGAAGCAGTAACAGCATGGCTGTTTTTGGTTTAAATGGATATGGATAATAATATTAGAAATAATGGAAAGAAAATTTCCATGACTCCCTGTTTGCCCAATTTGTCCAGTATTTTACTGAGAACAGGTTCAATGTCATTTCATAGAGCATTCACAAAACGAAAATGATGTCAGCAGACAGACTTACTGAGGTCTTTGCAGTTTTTGTCATATTCTGTGCGGTCAACCAGTTTCAGTGCATATTGACTGATTGTCACCGTCTTGCTACCAATTGCGAGCTTGACCATTACTCGTGCATTGTCCGGATCAACCCCTTCGATCTGTAACAAGAATGGTACGGTAATGGGAGGGGTGTGAGAAGGAGGGCGAGACAAAACAGTCAATCCCTGTGAAAATGCACAAGTAGAGGAGCAATAACATTTTTAGCAAAGTTAAGCTAATTGTCTTGCTCTTTTTAAATAAGTCATCAAACTAGAACAACAACTATGACACAGAATATTGCATACTAGACAGTGGTATACCACAATGTCATGGTCTCAGGAGATTGCTGTTGCTTTCTGTGATTTCAGACACTCCAGACACAAAGTCAGATATCTCACCTTCCCGTAAAGGTCCTTGTGTGCTCCAGACTCAACCAGCACATGGCCTCCAGGCCCCAGGACGAGGGTCTCCTCCTTCCGCTCATCGCCTGGCTTGGGGGGCCTCCGGGGCCCACTGGGCTCCAGGTCTCTTATGGAAGAGCGATCAGCTCCTAGACCAAGACCCTTAGGCCTCAGTTGGTGCTCGATAGGCTTCACATCTCTACAGAAAGAAAGAGAAAAATAATACTGATGCAATAAGCATGGACACTATTGACATGAGAAATAAAGCAGACCGAGAAACCTGGTTCTAAAAAGGCATTAACAACTATTTATAATAACAAATAAATAAAACACACACACACAACCAGTCAAAAGATTAGACAATTACTCATTCCAGGGTTTCTCTTTATTTTGACTATTTTCTACATTGTAGATTAATAGTGAAGACATCCAAACTATGAAATAACACAAATGGAATCATATAGTAACCAAAAAAAGTGTTAAACAAATCAAAATATATTGTACATTTGAGAATCTTCAAAGTAGCCACCCTTTGCCTTGATGACAGCATTGCACACTCTTGGCATTCTTTCAACCAGCTTCATGAGGTCGTCACCTGGAATGCATTTCAATTAACAGGTGTGCTTGTTAAAAGTTAATTTGTGGAATTTCTTTCCTTCTTAATGAATTTGAGCCAAGGTAGAGGTGGTATACAGAAGATAGCCCTATTTGTTAAAAGACAAAGTCCATATTATGGCAAAAACAGCTTAAATTAGCACAGAGAAACGACAGTCCATCATTACTTTAAGACATGAAGGTCATTCAATCCGGAAAATGTCAAGAACTTTGAAAGTTTCTACAAGTGCAGTTGCAAAAATGATCAAGCGCTATGATGAAACTGGCTCTCATGAGGACCGCCACAGGAAAGGAAGACCAAGAATTACCTCCTCTGCAAAGGATAAGTTCATTAGAGTTAACTGCACCTCAGATTGCAGCCCAAATAAATACTACAGAGTTCAAGTAAGACACATCTCAACATCAACTGTTCAGGGAGACTGCGTAAATCAGGCCTTCTTGGTAGAATTTCTGCAAAGAAACCACTACTAAATGACACCAATAAGAAGAAGAGACTTGCTTGGGCCAAGAATCACGAGCAATGGACATTAGACCGGTGGAAATCTGTCCTTTGGTTAGAGGAGTCAAAATGTTAGATTTTTGGTTCCAACCGCCATGTCTTTGTGAGACACAGTGTAGGTGAACGGATGATCTCTGCATGTGTGGTTCCCACCGTGAAGCCTGGAGGAGTTGGTGTGATGGCATGGGGGTGCTTTGGTGGTGACACTGTCTGTCTGTGATTTATTTACAATTCAAGGCACACAACCAGCATGGCCACCACAGCATTCTGCAGTAATACGCCATCCCATCTGGTTTGCACTTAGTGGGACTATCATGTGTTTTTCAACAGAACAAACAAAGAACACACCTCCAGGAAGGGTAAGGGCTATTTGATCAAGAAGGAGAGTGATGGTGCTGCATCAGATGACCTGGCTTCCACAATCACACGATCTCAACCCAACTCAGATGGTTTGGGATGAGTTGGACAGCAGAGTGAAGGAGAAGCAGCCAACAAGTGCTCAGCATATGTGGGAACTCCTTCAAGACTGTTGGAAAAGCATTCCAGGTGAAGCTGGTTGAGAGGATACCAAGAGTGTGCAAAGCTGTCATCAAGGCAAAGGGTGGCTACTTTGAAGAATCTCAAATATAAATTATTTGGATTTGTTTAACACTTTTTTGGTTACTACATGATTCCACTTGTGTTATTTCATAGTTGTGATGTCTTCACTATTATTCTACAATGTATAAAATGGTCAAAATAAAGAAAAACCCTGGAATGAGTAGGTGTCCAAACTTTTGACTGGTACTGTTTTTTTTATTGTTAACTCCACATTGTTAGAAAATGACCTATAAGTAAGCATTTCCCTGATAAACAACTGGTGTAGACTACGAAGCACGAGACAAATACAATTTTATTTGAAGACTGACCAAGAGAGAGAATACTCACTGTTTGAAGGTCCGTCCAATTCCCTCTCCTGCCTTCCAGCCCATCCCCTTCAGCATGGCTAACCCGTACGCCTCCACAGGAACACTGTCATAGTCTGCCTCTGTGGACTGAACATACAGCAACTGATCAGAAACACATTAGTCTTGATTCAAGGTCGACCGATTATGATTTTTCAACCCCAATACCGATTATTGGAGGACCAAAAAAGCCGATACCGATTAATCGGCTGATTATTTATTGATTTGTAATAATGACAATTACAACAATACTGAATGAAGACCTATTTTAACTTAATATAATACATCAATAAAATACATTTAGCCTCAAGTAAATAATGAAACATGTTCAATTTGGTTTAAATAATGCAAAAACAAAGTTTTGGAGAAGAAAGTAAGAGTGCAATATGTAAGAAAGCTAACGTTTCAGTTCCTTGCTCAGAACATGAGAACATATGAAAGCTGGCGGTTCCTTTTAACATGAGTCTTCAATATTCCCAGGTAAGAAGTTTTAGGTTGTAGTTATTATAGGAATTATAGGACTATTTCCCTCTATACCACTCGTATTTCATTAACCTTTGACTATTAGATGTTCTTATAGGCACTTTATTATTGCCAGTGTAACAGTATAGCTTCCGTCCCTCTCCTCGTTCCTCCCTGGGCTCGAACCAGCTACACAACGACAACAGCCACCATTGAAGCAGCATTACCTATGCAGAGCAAGGGGAACAACTACTAGAAGGCTCCGAGCGAGTGACGTTTGAAACGCTATTAACGTGCGCTAACTAGCTAGCCATTTCACTTCGGTTACACCAGCCTCATCTCGGGAGTTGATAGGCTTGAAGTCATAAACAGCACAATCCTTTTGATGCACAACGAAGAGCTGCTGGCAAAATGCAAAGAAAGTGCTGTTTGAATGAATGTTTACCGGCCTGCTTCTTCCTACCACCGCTCAGTCAGATACTTAGATACTTGTATGCTCAGTCAGATTATATGCAATGCAGGACACGCTAGATAATATCTAGTAATATAATCAACCATGTGTAGTTAACTAGTGATTATGATTGATTGTTTTTTATAAGATAAGTGGAATGCTAGCTAGCAGCTTACCTTGGCTTACTGCATTCGTGTAACAGGCAGTCTCCTTGTGGAGTGCAACGAGAGAGAGGCATGTCGTTATTGCGTTGGACTAGTTAACTGTAATGTTGCAAGATTGGTTCCCCCGAGCTGACAAGGTGAAAATCTGTCGTTCTGCCCCTGAACAAGGCTGTTAACCCACCGTTCCTCGGCCGTAATTGAAAATAAGAATGTGTTCTTAACTGACTTGCCTAGTTAAATAAAGGTATAAAAAATATATATATATAGAAATAAATAAAAACATCGGCACCCAAAAATACCAATTTCCGATTGTTATGAAAACTTGAAATCGGGCCTAATTAATCAGCCATTCAGATTAAGCGGTCGACCTCTAGTCTTGATGCAGTCCCAGAAAGGGAGAACATTTAAAATCACTCTTTGCACACCCACTGGTACAGTCTAAGGCTCTGTACATCTGATTGTCATTTGTGTCAGCCTGCCAGACAGTGCTTCCATAGACTGATCAATTCTTGTGTACATCCGGACTCCATACACAATAAAAGTTGATGCCAATGTTTTTCTTACACAATCCTTTGGCTCAAGGCTCACAGACTCAGCCAGTCCAGGTTGACTGATGTCACCAACCACATCACAGCAGACCACAGCAGTGTAGAGAGATGCTGCTGCTATTAATGTGTGTACTCTCTGTCCCAGTGGCCATGCTCATCACTAGCTCCCTTGTGGGCTCTGTCTGCTCTAGGAGAAGCTGGGATCACTCGAATGGGGGGAGAAGCATGAAAGTGACCCAGAGGTGGAATGAGCCAACCCCTTCCGCATTTCTACAGTCAAGACAGTTGTAAGACGACAGTGATGAGAGGGCAGTGGGAGGGGTGATGAGGAAGAGATGCACAAAGGAAGATGACTGTTGGTCTCTAGGGAGAGGGAGGGTGAGCAAGTGTCATCTCGTTCTTAAGACGCTGTCAGATCTGAAGTGTGTAAATATCCTGCGGTCAGCACTTTCACACAGTCTATGGCTTCAGTCCCAGTTAAACTGGTCAGTCCACATCCCGCTGTCATCGTACACACTCTGTTGACCTGACTTACACACACTCTTGGTAATCCACCTCGCTCTTATTCACTCACCCTTATCATAACTTTCCATCTCTGTTTATGAATCAACTTCTCTCTCACGAACTGAACCAATTTTCAAACTCCCTCTGAAAACGTTGCCTTCCCTAATTCGATTTCAAACATAACATTCGCCGTGAAAACACATTGAAGTTACTTTACAGCCCAATGAGAAAAGACCCAAGACCCAGACAACAAGAATCAGGCAGTCACAGACAAGGTTTCTCTGACCTTTAACCCATACTTACAGATTCTGGTCGCAGGTCCACCTTGATGTGGTCTCCATCCTCAAACCCCTGTGGAGCCTGGTTCTGCATCAGCAGGGGGATGGTGAGGTTGGGGTCTGCCTGGTCCCCATTTTTCCACTGGTCAAGCTGCCTCTGGGATTCTGAAAGATAGATGTAATGTTGAAAGAGTGCTAAAAAACTATATACCCTGTGGATTCACAACATTAGGATCATTTCTCAGAGGCTTTTCTCACTGAAGTAGTAACTGAAGCTGACAAACACAAACCTTCAATAATTTCTTTGACAGCCTGTGATTCCACTGAGTCCTGCTCCTGAGAGGGGGGTTGTGTTTTGGCTTTAACCCTTCCTCCATCACCCTGCCCCTGGACCAGGCCAGCTTTGTTTTCCTGCCTGCTGCACCAGCGGTTCCTTTGGATGAGTGGAATGATCAGCTCCTTCGGCTTCTCCACAGGCTTGGTACTTTGACAGACAAAACAGACAGGTAGAAAGCATTTACTAACTAGACAACAATTAGCTATACAAGGGCTATGTCCCAATTTTTTCTCCTTTCCCCTAGTGTGTGCCCTTGTTCACTTTCCTTCACTGATCCAGATTTGTGGGAAGTAGGGAACGATTGTACAGACTTTATGAGAAAGGAGATATTATTAGGACGCACCCCCAGTCTCTCGTGGACAGGCGTCACATCGAGAAGCTGGCCAGCGCTCACATGGGAAAACTGGGCTATGAGATTGCTAGCTCGTATGCAAGGCTAACAGCCAGCAGACCACACCAGGCGGGGGGGGCAGGAGAGTAAAGAGCGGCTACTGAGGGGCCTTCATATTGGGAGGAATGATGGATGACGAGATGAGGCAGAAAGAAGGCCGCTAGGTACAAACCTAATTACATGCAACACAAACCAAGTACTTTGTCCTGCTTTGCTCTCCAGAGCAGAGCGCCGCTGAAAGGAGTGATAGCTGGGGTGGGGTTGATTGCTGAGGTGGATTGACTGAAGTTGAGGATCCCCGGTGTCTGTGATGCACGCCGTTTGTGCAATGCAGACCAGGTGGTGAGCGCGAGACTGAGGAGACCGTGTCCTGAGTTTTGATGCATTGTGTTCAATGGATAAAGTCATGCTAAGGTACTGTATATAAATTATCCTGTGAGAACATTTGTTTCCAAACCCACTATGGTGTTTCAAGTTTATGGTCATGTTGCAGCAATATGTACAGTACCAGTCAAAAGTTACAACAAACCGACTCATTCTTTATTTGTACTATTTTCTACATTGTAGAATAATAATGAAGACATCAAAACTATGAAATAACGTACAAAAGTTTGGGTTGACTTAGAAATGTCCTTGTTTTTTAAAGAAAAGCAAATGTTTGGTCCATTAAAATAACATAAAATTGATCAGAAATACAGTGTAGACAATGTTAATGTTGTAAATGACTATTGTAGCTGGAAACAGCAGATTTTTATGGAATATCTACATAGGTGTACAGGGGCCCAATATCAGCAACCATCACTCCTGTGTTCCAATGGCACGTTGTGTTAGCTAATCCAAGTTCATAATTTTAAAAGGCTAATTGATCATTAGAAAACCTGTTTGCAATTATGTTACCACACCTGAAAACTGCCTTTCTGATTAAAGAAGCAATAAAACTGGCCTTCTTTAGACTAGTTGAGTTCCTGGAGCGTTAGCATTTGTGGGTTCGATTACAGGCTCAAAATGGCCAGAAACAAAGATCTTTTTTCTGAAACTCGTCAGTCTATTTTTGTTCTGAGAAATTAAGGCTATTCCATGCGAGAAATTGCCAAGAAACTGAAGATCTCATACAACACTGTGTACTCCTCCCTCCACAGAACAGCACAAACTGTCTCTAATCAGAATAGAAAGAGGAGCGGGAGGTCCTGGTGCACAACTGAGCAAGAGGACAGGTATATTAGTGTCTAGTTGGAGAAACAACTGGCAACATCATTAAAGAGTACCTGCAAAACACCAGTTTCAGCATCAACAATGAAGAGGGGACTCCGGGATGCTGGCCTGGACAGCGGACCTCTGCCGAGAAGGCCAGCATACCGGAATCGCCTCTTCACTGTTGACATTGAGACTGGTGTTTTGCAGGTACTATTTATTGAGGCTGGCAGTTGGGACTCCCAATCACGGCCAGGTGTGATACAGCATGGATTCGAACCAGGGACTGATGCAGTGCCTTAGACCGCTGCGCCACACGGGAGCCCAAATGGGGGGATAGTGGTATATATTTAGGGTTAGACGGAGGTGCAACTTATCCACCCCCATTTCCCATTTTTTGAACAAAATGTTCAATTCACTTTCCGAACTGTCAAAGGCAGTAATACGCAACAACGCGTCTCGTCTGCCGGAAAACCACACGGAGAAGATCGCACCAGGTTCAAACAAGTGTAGCTAATACATAGCTAACAAACTAATACATGAAGGGGCAGTAACATGTTTATTCAACACAGACTAATAAAGTTATTAGCTAACTAGGCAACAATAGGTACCTAATGGAACTGTATTAAGACACCAACGTTAGAAGCTAGATTTCTTACCTTAGCAATTCTTTCCCATCGACTCCTGTTAAATAATCTCGCTCATCTGCATCTATATCTTCATCCCGACTAGATTTAAATTTACTTAAAGTTTTGCTAAAACCAAAAGATACAGCCCCTGCTTTTCTATCTCCTTGCTGTTGAACACTAGATGTTGAAGTATCAACATTACTGCTGTATTGTTCATGTCGCGACGACGCCATGTTTGCAATGTACGAGAGGAGACGAGAGCTTTGGGCAATATAGTTTTATATGCACCGACAGCGACTTGATGGATCCGTGAAGACACTACATTTCCCAAAATGCAATCCCAAAATACAATCGGCTAATGCCTTCGTTATAGGGAATATTATTATAGGCGGGTTTATTGCACATGCCAACAGTTTTTTTGTTGTTGTTGGCTGTAGTCTATTTTTCCTTTCATATATGTTGTATTTTATATTATAATAAACTCGAACGATTTTATGTCCAACCTGAGTTAATCCAATGAAAGTTCTGTGTATGGTCCGTTACTTCAACAACAGCGTACTGTGTACTCATGTCAAAGTAGCCTAATGCTGAAAGACGAGCGCATCAGACAAACGAAATAGTGTATAATACTGTACACCACTTTCTCTAGGGGCGGTTCTTTGCCCCCGTTTTCCTCCCCTCCATGCCCCACATCCCTTGGTGCTCATTTGCTTCAACGCGGTTTCTTTCTCAGCTTTTTGTGACCGAGAACATTATGCCAAACATAGCATGCAATTTTGACTTGTTCAATTGCCTCGAGCCATGGGTATCGCCCTCTGTCATCTGCAATTCCGTAACACCTCTGTCCAGATATAACCAATTTCGTCGCCGTGTCTTTTCTTTACATTAATGGTCTCAACTACAGTGTAAAAATCGTTTGAAAGTCTATAACCACACTGATATATCAAAAGAAGATCAAAAGCTAAGGAATATGCCTAAAAGAAAGCAGGATATTATGAAGGTGAGCGTCAGTGCCTGGACCGGGTTCGTGTGTTAGCTTATCAATGTTGTATCCCTTAACAAATAAGTAATATCTCACTGTACACCTACGTCAATTCAACGTCTATTTCACGTTGGTTCAATGTAAATTTCATAGGAATTACGTGGAACCAACATTGATTCAACCAGTGTGTGCCCAATGGGATAGCCCCATAATAAATTAAAACACCTATGCCATGTATCCATTCTCATAATTAACAATAGCCCGGTGTATAGCCTACCAGCCCAGGCTCTTAATTTAGAGTAAACCTGTCAGATGTTTTGCCTGTTTTTTTTTCGTCTGTCAGATCATCGCGGGTCTCGTGCTCAGCTGTAGAGCATCCTCGTTGTTCATGACACACAAGTCTCCACTACAGTGTCCAAATACTCTATCTGGCGTGCACATTGGGTCCGAGTGTCTGCAGAAACTGTCGATAACAGCTGTCAATAAACGCGCGTTAATCCGATTTCAAATAGCTTGTATTGAATTAATTTAGAATAGAAAACTATTTGGCATTTATTTTGTAACATTCCATTCAGTGACCGTTGGGGTCAAGTGTCGTTTTGGTCGGGTCAATGTATATAGACGCGTTTAAACGGCTCCTCTATGAACGGCTAAATTGCTTGAAAAGGATGTGTGTATGTCAGCGCCATGGCAGGTCAGTATTTTTACCTAAATATTACGTATTGTGAGAGTGTGGGCTCGTGAGACAGAATAAGGGAGGGGAGATCTTATTGATAAAGGTGTCAGTTGACTGGTCAAAGTTGACCCGTAGGCTGTAGTTTTTAATTTTGTTTAGGTACTTTAATGTTTTGTTATTACACTATAGTCAGAATGTGATTTTTTTCACCATAAAGTACTTATTAGGCATAGCCTAATTATTTTCTAAGAAGTAAGTGTTATTTGTGTTTCTATAATTAAGACAGTCTCTTCATGCTAAGAAATATAATTTCATTTTATTGTTGGATTCTGTGTTATACTCAAACAAAAAAAATCAAAGGTAATAATGACAAAAGTGTATTATAAGTTTGTCTACTGTAACAGTAGAGCATATGTTCAATGAGTGTTTACATAGATACAGCGTTGACATATTTCATGCCTACAACATCTATTGTGCTTGACAAACAGCTTGTATGTTGTTGAGGAAGTGATGTGTGCAGATGTCCTTTGTGTTATTGTGTGTGCATCACTGTCAATTGGTGTGTAGGGTGTGTCCCTGCTTGTGAGAGCCTGACTCCACACTGAGCATTGCTCTGGGTTCTAGGAGCAGTCAAGGTTATAGTGGTATTATGAATCATTAATTAAGTCCAAGAGAACCAGAGACATGTGGCGCTATCCCAGACACTTGTGCTTTGAGAACACTGTCCCCCCACCTTGACAAACACTGTATCCCAGAAAGACCTGATCTTTCCCTCATCTTCTCAAACCCCCAAGTTTACCCATTTTTTAAATTTGAATCATTTAGCAGACACTCTTATCGAGAGCAACCTACAGTAGTGAGTGCATACATTTTCATTTGTACTGGTCCCCCATGGGAATCAAACCCATAACCCTAGCATTGCAAGTCACATGCTCTACCATCTCTACCATCTGAGCTATACAGGACCACAGGTTTTGAGTGTTGACTTTTCAGGATCTTGTTTGTGGAATCAATCAATCAATCAATCAATCAATCAATCAATCAAATGTATTTATAAAGCCCTTTTTACATTATCTAATGTCACAAAGTTCTGTACAGAAACCTAGACCAAAACCCCAAACAGCAAGCAATGCAGATGTTGAAGGTCGGTGGTTAGGAAAAACTCACTAGAAAGGCTGGAACCTAGGAAGAAACCTAGAGAGGAACCAGGCTCTGAGGGGTGGCCAGTTCTCTTCTAGCGGTGCCAGGTGGAGATTATAACAGAACATGGCCAAGATGTTCAAACATTCATAGATGACCAGCAGGGTCAGATAATAATAAGCACAGTGGTGGTGGAGGGTGCAACAGGTCAGCCCCTCAGGAGTAAATGTCAGTGGGCTTTTCATAGCTGGTCATTCAGTGTTAGAGACAGCAGGTGCGGTAGAGAGAGTCCAAAACAGCAGGTCAGGGACAGGTAGCACGTCCAGTGAACAGGTCAGGGTTCCATAGCCGCAGGCAGAACAGTTAAAACTGGAGCAGCAGCATGACCAGGTGGACTGGAGACAGCAAGGAGTCATCAGGCCAGGAAGTCCTGAGGCATGGTCTTAGGGTTCAGGTCCCCTGATAGAAGAGAGAATAGAGTAAGAGAGAGATAGAGAGAGAGAAGGAGAAAGAGAAAGAGAAAGAGAGAAAAATAGAGAGAGAGAATTAGAGGGACCATACATAAATTCACACAGGACACCGGATAAGACAGGAGAAATACTCCAGATATAACAGACTGACCCTAGCCCCCCGACACATAAACTATTGCAGCATAAATACTGGAGGCTGAGACAGGAGTGGTCAGGAGACACTGTGGCCCTGTTCAGCGATACCCCCAGACAGGGCCAAACAGGCAGGATATAACCCCACCCACTTTGCCAAAGCACAGCCCCCACACCACAAGAGGGATATCTTCAGCCACCAACCTACTACCCTGAGACAAGGCGAAGTATAGCCCACAAAGATCTCCCCCACAGCATGAACCCGAGGGGGGCTCCAACCCATACAATAAGATTACGTCACTGACTCAACCCACTCAAGTGACGCACCCCTCCTAGGAACGGCATGGAAGAGCACCAGTAAGCCAGTGACTCAGCCCCCGTAATAGGGTTAGGCAGAGAAACCCTCTGGAGAGAGGGGAACCGGCCAGGCAGAGACAGCAGGGGTGGTTCGTCGCTCCAGTGCCTTTCCGTTCACCTTCACACCCCAGGACCAGACTACACTCAATCATAGGACCTACTGAAGAGGTGAGTCTTCAGTAAAGACTTAAAGGTTGAGACCGAGTTTGCGTCTCTCACACGGAGAGGCAGACCATTCCATAAAAATGGAGCTCTATAGGAGAAAGCCCTGCCTCCAGCTGTTTGCATAGAAATTATAGGGACAATTAGTAGGCCTGCGTCTTGTGACCGTAGTGTACATGTAGGTATGTACTGCAGGACCTTATCTCCTTCTGTTTCCCCTCCGTTTCTATCCATTCTTTCACACAGTCTTAACCAGCTGTCATTAACCTGAAATATCTTTGGCTGTTTGCCAGACGTTTTCATTTATCCACTAACATTTATCCATTAACTAGCTAATAACGGAAAAGCAGATTAAGTGGGAAGTGACATGCTCTTGTGTAGTATTAGTGTATGTCACCAGGAAGTTGTTGATTCTGTAATGATGTGCATGTTGTGCCTTTTACACTCATGCATTTTCATGACAGGGGTTTAAGGTGTGGTTAAGGAGGAGGAGGCTGCAGAGGGAAGATGTGCGTCAGTTTACCCTTGACAGGGCAGGGCTACACAGACACTCCCCCAAATCTGTGGACCGAACCTCTGCTTTCTGTTACTGCATTGGAATTCTGTAGCTGTAGCACTCAATGTCTATTGTCTCAAGTATAGCACGTCTGGCCGTACAATGTGATAGACATACAGTACTTTGATTAGATAAATGTTTGCTAAGTGTGCAGATGTAAAAGAAATTATACTCAAATTGGCGGACAAATTAATTTAATGACATATCAGCTTGTGAAATAACAATTGCACAGCAATAATTTTGGAAATGTCAATAAGGCCCTGAAAAGGCCCTGGTGGTGGTATCCTTGTGATCAGGTGATGCAGGGAGAGATGCGGTAGCAGTGGAGGAAGGGTCACCTTCACCCATCCCTACTGAATCAGCACAATCCCACACACCCACACACTAGAGACTCATATATATGCACTCTCTCTCTCTCTCTCTCTCTCTCTCTCTCTCTCTCTCACACACACACACGCACACATACACACTCACCAACTACCGATCGGTTTCGCCTTAAGTTACCGTACTGTGACCTTGCAAAACACAGAACCACACCTCTCCTCCTCCTCTTTATCAGTTAATTTCTTCATCAGAAAAACAGCCAGTCCTTCCTTTATTTCCTGGTCTTCTCTCTTTAAAAAAAACCCTGTTCATTTCTCCTTTTATCCCATTTTCTTTCATTCTCTCTCTCCATCTAAAAGTGAGCTATCTGCCTGGTGATGAGGGCTCATCGTTGACCTCACTGAGGAGTGATATGCTTCCCAGCAGACTTTTAAGGAATCTGTTGTTGCATTCTTCTTCCTATGAGTACTGGACGGCTAAATAACACGGTCACTTGCCCCATGCCTTACTGTGTTCATTTGAGGTTCAACTGAACGTTCCCTACTTCACTCCTTAGGGAGCCCCCTTTACTGAGACTGCCATCTATAGACAGACAGGTGTTGTATTTGTCAGTATGTTTTCATTTTGCGTCTATCCTCAGATCTCTCATTCTGTACTCTGTGTTAGTCCCTAAGCACCATTGTGAGAGGAGTACAAAAGGACGCCATGAATATACTAGAGGCACACACTACTCTAAATTCATGGATGAGAAGAGAACATCTCTGATTGAGGGTATTGAATGGAATATCTATCAGTTAGATGGGTTTACAAACAAATTCATCTTACATTGGGGTTGGGTGTGTGCCTGTGTGTGCGGTTGTGTGTGCATGCTAGTGTGCGTTTGAGACAGAGGGAGTTATTTTATGTTTTTCATGCCACAGGCATTTAATCTTTTATTTTTAAATCTGCCACTGCTGTCTGTTTTGTGTTGAACACTCCTGTGCCCTAGATTTAATAGTGAGTGAGCACCCCATGTTGTTGCACAGCTAGTTTAAGTAAATATTTCGCAGGTGGGGTCAAAAGAAAGACGCTGATCCAGATGAACATTGAACCCTAGGAGAAACCCTAATTTGCATTTCCTGTCTGTTAAAGAGAGTATGGTCTTCCTGTATCCATTTTATTAGTTACAATGCATTTAAGGTTTTTGGTTATGGTTGGCTGACCTCCAACACAGACAAGCCACAGGAGGATGGTGTAAGATTAGGAGCAGAGGACTACAGGTTAGAATGAATGAAGGAAAGGGCTTAGTGCAGTAGTAGGGGTAGATGTTGTGACTGCAGCTTAAATACTTGTACAGAGATACTTAAATAGTTTTAATGCTTATAAATGTGTGCAAATAGTTAAAAATGGAATCTCCTACCACCAGCACTTGAAAAAGTGTTTTGTCTTAGTTTCTCTTCTTTACATGGTCTGATGTAGCTATACATCACTTTGACATAGGTGAAGGATGACCGATAGATTGACATTATAAGCAATGAGATACTCATCAAACCAGACAGTCTCTTCACCATGAAGACATTGTAATATTGCTACAGAGGTGATACTGGGTGAGATACCGGATGAGATACCGAGTGAGATAACGGATGAGATACCGAGTAAAATATCGGATGAGATACCGAGTGAGGTACCGGGTGAGATACCGGGTGAGTTACTGGGTGAGATACCTGGTGAGTTACTGGGTGAGATACAGAGTGAGATACCGAGTGAGATACCGGGTGAGATACCTGGTGTGTTACTGGGTGAGATACCTGGTGAGTTACTGGGTGAGATACCGAGTGAGATACCGAGTGAGATACCTGATGAGATACCGGGTGAGATACCTGGTGTGTTACTGGGTGAGATACAGAGTGAGATACCGAGTGAGATGCCGGGTGAGATGCCGGGTGAGATACAGAATGAGATAATGGGTGAGATACCTGGTGAGTTACTGGGTGAGATACAGAGTGAGATACTTGGTGAGATACAGAGTGAGATACCGGGTGAGATACCGGGTGAGATACTTGGTGAGATACCGGGTGAGATACAGAGTGAGATACTGGGTGAGATACTGGGTGAGATACCAGGTAAGATAGTAGGAAGCACGAGGCTACTGTATCAGTACTGAGATTGGTTATCAACACAGGCAATTGAGATAGCCTATTGCCTATGAGTTGTGTCTGGACCAATGGCTTTATAATGTTCACTTAGTGTACAAAACATTAGGAACATCTTCCTAAATTTGAATTGCAAACCCTTTTGCCCTCAGAACAGACTCAATTTGTCGGGGCATGGACTCTACAAAGTGTCTGAAGTGTTCCACAGGGATGCTGGCCCATGTTGACTCCAATACTTCCCATAGTTGTGTCAAGTTGGCTGGTAGTAGATCTCAACTCCAAATATCTTGTTTCATCTCATCCCACAGATGCTCAATTGGATTGAGAGCTGGTGACTGGGTAGGCCACTACAGTAAGCTGAATTCACCGTCATGTTCGTGGAACCAGCGATTTCACCGATTTCGAACACTGTCCTGCCGTTGGCTGGATATCTTTTGGTTGGTGGATCATTCTTGATACACAGGAAACTGTTGAGCGTGAAAAACCCAGCAGCATTGCAGTTTTTGACACACTCAAACCAGTGGACCTAGCATCTGGCATCTACCAACATACCCCCACATAGCCCATTCAAAGGCACTTAAACAATTTGTCTTCCCCATTCACCCTCTGAGTGGCACACATACATAATCCATGTCTCAATTGTCTCAAGGCTTAAAAATCATTCTGTAATCTGTCTCCTACCCTTCATCTACACTGATTGAAGTGGATTTAACAGGTTACATCAATAACGGTTCATAGCTTTCAAGTGAACCTGTTCAGTCTGTCATTGAAAGAGCAAATGTTCCTAATGTTTTGTACACTCAGTGTATATAGCATGTGATGATCCAACTGATATGTGTCTAAATGCTCTCTCCCCCTCGTTTTCCCCAGTCCTGTCCTGATAAATCTGCAAAGCAACACAGTTTTTCTATTTTCTAATGCCCTGCATGAGCTGCTTAGCTGTGGTATTCAATTAGCCAATGTCTTAATTGAAGTGATTTGTTTCCACCATTTTCTTGAAGGTCTTTGAAAATGTTATGGCCTCCAATCAAATACAGTGTCTCATATCCTTTGTTCTTTCTTTTAACTTGACATTGAATTATTGAACTGAACTCAAGGCCTCAACTGAAACAGTGTTCTCTTTAGTTGGGAACTTGTGTTGTAGATAAGTCTAGCCTAAACTGAAAGAAGCGCCAGGATAATGCTTGGTTCTTAGGGTCTTCCCAGTATGCAGTTTCTCTCTGTTTTAGGTACTGTTTGGTGGCATTTGTAGTACAACAAAAGGGTCAGGTGGGTGATATGTGAGCTTATGTGTGTGATATGTGAGTGTTTGGGTGGTTTTGGTTTGATATCAGTATTCAGTGCAAGAAAACAAGCATGTTGTATGTTCCTCAGGATTAAAAAGCACATACTGTGCATTTAGAAGGTATTCAGACCCTTTGACTTTTTCCACATTTTGTTACGTTACAGCCTTATTCTAAAATTGATTAAATCATTTTTCCCCTCATCAATCAACACACAATACCCTATAACGATAAAGCAAAAACCTTTTTATTTTTTTGTTATTTTTTTTGTTAACATTTTAGCAAATCTATTACCAAATTTAAAAAAACAAAATATCTTATTTACTTAAGTATTCAGACCCTTTGCTATGAGACTCAAATTTGAGTTCAGGTGGATCCATCCTGTTTCCATTGATCATCCTTGAGATGTTTCTACAACTTGATTGGAGTCCACCTGTGGTAAATTCAATTTATTGGACATGATGTGGAAAGGCACACACCTGTCTATCGAGGTCTCACAGTTGACAGTGCATGTCAGAGCAAAAACCAAGCAATGAGGTCAAAGGAAGTTGAGCTCCGAGACAGGATTTTGTCGAGGCACAGATTTGGGGAAGCATACCAAAATAATTCTGCAGCATTGAAGGTCCAGAAGAACGCAGTGGCCTCCATAATTCTAAAATGAAAGAAGTTTAGAACCACCAAGACTCTTCCTAGAGCTGGCCGCCTGGCCAAACTGAGCAATCGGGGGAGAAGGGCCTTGGTCAGGGAGGTGACCAAGGACCCAATGGTCACTCTGACAGAGCTCCAGAGTTCCTCTGTGGAGAAGGGAGAACCTTCCAGAAGGACAACTATCTCAGCAGCACTCCAACAATCAAGCCTTAATGGTAGAGTGGACAGACGGAAGCCACTCCTCAGTAAAAGGCACATGACAGCCCGCTTGGAGTTTGCCAACAGGCACCCAAAGGACTCTCGGACCATGAGAAACAAGATTCTCTGGTCTGATGAAACCAAGATTGAACTCTTTTCGCCTGTGTGCCAAGTGTCTCGTATGGAGGAAACCTGGCACCATCCCTACGGTGAAGCATGGTGGTGGCAGCATCATGCTGTGGGAATGTTTTTCAGCGGCAGGGACTGGAAGACTTGTCAGGATCGAGGGAAAGATGAACGGAGCAAAGTACAGAGAGAGATCCTTGATGAAAACCTGCTCTAGGGCACTTAGGACCTCAGACTGGAAAGAAGGTTCACCTTCCAACAGGACAATGACCCTAAGTACACAGTCGAGACAACGCAGCAGTGCCTTCAGGACAAGTCTCTGAATGTCCTTGAGTGGCCCAGTCAGAGCACGGACTTGAACCCGATCGAACATCTCTGGAGAGACCTGAAAATAGCTGTGCAGCAACGCTCCCCATCCAACCTGACAGAGCTTGAGAAAACAGGTGTGCCAAGGTTGTAGCATCATACCCAAGAATATGCTTCAGCAAAGTACTGAGTAAAGTGTCTGAATACTTATGAAATGTGATATTTCAGTATTTGCTTTTGTATACATTTGCAAAAATGTCTAAAAACCTGTTTTTGCTTTGTCATTATGGGATATTGTGTGTATATTGAATGGAAACAGGATGCACCTGAGCTCAATTTTGAATTTCTTAGCAAAAGGTCTGAATACTTATGTCAATAAGGTATTTCAGTTTTTTTTCTGTTTCTTTAATAAATGTGCAAAATGTCTAAAAACCTGTTTTCTCTTTTCATTATGGGATATTGTTTGTAGATTGCTGAGGATTCGTGTTTATTTATTCCATTATAGAATAAGGCTGTAACATAACAAAATGCACTGTACTTAAAATGGATTAAAAAAAGAAAAGCCTTTGCTGTTTATACTTTTCACAGTTTTCCTTCTAAATGTGGCCTGAAACAGTAGTTATTCATACTTTTTCAATAAAAGAATAACGATCGTATAGGAATGAAGATTGACCTCCAAGAATAGCTTCCTCAGAGAGATGAATACATTGAGGTCTTTGTCAGGCGGGACTGGTATGAAATTACCTCAGAAAGACAGTAAGGCAAAGCAGAGAGCCTAAACAGATCACTGGAAGGAGGAAACCTGTGAAATAGGATATGTATTGGTCAGCTCTTCATTCTGCTAATGGTCAGCATTTTCAATACTGGGTGCTTTTTATAGGACTAGATATCCTTGAATCTGTATAGTGTGTTCTCCTCTGTCAAGCCGTTTAATTGCAGTCAGAAGTATTGCTGTTTTTATTTGTGATAAGAGCCTTCCCAGTGGGCACAGACGTCATTTCAACATATAGTTTTGATTTGGTTAAATTGTCAACTATGGGAAAGGGGGATACCTAATCAGTTGTACAACTGAATGCATTCAACTGAAATGTGTCTTCTGCATTTAACCCAACTCCTCTGAATCAGAGAGGTGCGGGGGGCTGCCTTAATTGACATCCACATCATTGGTGCCTGGGGAGAAGTTGTTTTTGGGGGTTAAATGCCTTGCTCAGGGGCAGAATGACAGATTTTTACCTTGTTGGCTACTGGCCCAATGCTCCTACCCACCAGGCTACCTGCCGCCCCAACTAACGTGAATTCAACGTGAAATCAACTGAAAAGGTCACATTTTCATCGGATTTAGGTTAAAAGTTGGGTGAAAAAATACAACACTCCCTTACGTTGATGACTTTTTGCAAATCCAATCAGTTTTCCACATTGATTCAATTTCATCACATTTCATTTTTGGTTGTTGAAATGATGTGGAAACAACGTTGATTCAACCCGTTTTTGCCCATTGTATTTGTATTCTTTAAGGATCCCCATTAGCTTCTATCAATGTGTTGTTAATAATCATTTAACCCTAAAAGTGCCAAAACAGGTCCATTTTGACCCCAAAGGGTAAAAATGTCATAATTTCTAAACCATTTTTTTTGCAACTAGTAACTGACAAAATAAACACAATTTACTATGATTTCTGTGTTTATATGGAGGAATGAAAAATAATCTATCTTTTGTACACTAGTGGTGCATGGCTAAACTGAACTCAATGGTAAACTTTGTGAACATTTGCCTCCGAGGTAGTATATACCCTGAAAATATATAGATATGGAGCCACCCTAGATTTGGCCCGTGGTGGGTGTGGCAGCCACTATAGTTAAAAAATGACTTTAATATTTAAATGCATACTTAGTTTAGAGTCAATGTATCTATACTAACTGGAGAGTAGCATCTTTCAGATGCAATTGGAAGTGAGTTGGTAGCCCATAGCGTTCCAAAGTTTGATCTAAAAGTCTAATGGCACTGGTACCAACAGTGCTTTCAGAAAATATACAGACCCCTTGACTTTTTCTACATGTTGTTAAGTTACAGCCTTATTCTAAAATGTATTCAATAAATACAAATCCTCAGCAATCTACATACAATGTCCTGCAAAAACATTTTGTGTGCAAATTTATTAAAAATCAAAAACAGAAATACATTATTTACGTAAGTATTCAGACCCTTTGCTATGAGACTCGAAATTGAGCTCAGGTGCATCCTGTTTCCAATGATCATCCTTGAGATGTTTCTACAACTTGATTGGAGTCCACCTGGGGTAATTTCAATTGATTGGACACACACTTCTCTATATAAGGTCCCACAGTGTACAGTGCATGCAGAGCAAAAACCAAGCCATGGTCAGGGAGGTGACCAAGAACCCGATGGTCACTCTGACAGAGCTCTAGAGTTCCTCTGTGAAGATGGGAAAACCTTCCAGAAGGACAACCATCTCTGCAGCACTTCACCAATCAGGCCTTTATGGTAGAGTGGCCAGACGGAAGCTTCTCTTCAGTAAAAGGCACATGACATCCCGCTTGGAGTTTGCCAACAGGCACCTAAAGACTCTCGGACCATGAGAAACAAGATTCTCTGGTCTGATGAAACCAAGATTGAACTCTTTGGCCTGAATGCCAAGTGTCATATCTGGAGGAAACCTGGCACCATCCCTACTGTGAAGCATAGAGAGATCCTTAATGAAAACCTGCTCCAGAGCACTCAGGACCTCAGACTGGGTCAAAAGTTTACCTTCCAACAGGACAACGGCTTCGTGACAAGTCTCAGCCAGTGCCCGGACTTGAACCTGATCGAAACATCTCTGGAGAGACCTGAAAATAGCTGTGCAGCAACTCTCCCCATCCAACCTGACAGAGCTTGAGAGGATCTGCATAGAAGAATGGGAGAAACTCCCCAAATACAGGTGTCCCAAGCTTGTAGTGTCATACCCAAGAAGACTCAAGGCTGTAATCGATGCCAAAGGTGCTTCAACACTGTACTGAGTAAAGGGTCAGAATACTTAAGTAAATGTGATATTTCTGTTTATAATTTTTTTAAATGAGCAACAATTTAAAAATAACTTTTTTATTCGTCATTATGGAGTATTGTGCGTAGATTGATGAGGAAAAAACAATTTATACATTTTAGAATAAGGCTGTAACCTAACAAAATGTGGAAAATGTCAAGGGGTCTGAATACTTTCCGAAGGCACTGTATATCGCCCATATCGTTAACGGTATGTCAGATTAGCTCAATTGCCAATTTATCAGTCTCTGAGTATCACAGAAACACACCACTTTTAATGAATACCAGACGCATGTTGATAACAAGTGCCTATGGATGAAATTGATCAAAATATCTATTCAAAATATTTTATGTTTAAGGTCAGGTTTTCTTTACTGTTTGTTATATTAAATATAGGACAGGACATGGACAAGCACACATTTTTCTGTACCCAGTCAGAGGTATCATGTGTTGATAGAAAACAACCTTCTCTTGTTTCTTAGGGCAAAATTGTTATGAATAACCAGTTGAAAGAAGGACTTTTCAGGACAAACACACAGCACTAGAAACAGTCTAGGGAGCTGTGGGGCAGAGTGAGGCCAGGAAAATAACCTCTCTCTCAATGTCAACAAAACTAAGGAGCTGATCGTGGACTTTAGGAAACAGCAGGGGGAGCACCCCCCTATCCACATCGACGGGACCACAGTGGAGAAGGTGGAAAGCTTCACCTTCCTTGGCGTACACATCACTGACAAACTGAAATGGTCCACCCACATAGACAGTGTGGTGAAATAGGCGCAACAGCACCTCTACAACCTCACAATATCAGATGAACAGGTCAATACTGGCGAGACCAGACAGGGTAAATTAATACTCATTATAGATATGGGTCATTTGATACAAAATCTAATATTTAATATAAATTGACAGCTAAGTGTTGTTGTTCTAATTTAATGATTGACCCTCCTTCATTTCCACTATGAATTGCACTTACAGTAATATGCATCTATAAATCGTCTTCTCAGACATGAATAATGAAGACTATTCCATGTTCACTGAAGCTCCTGTTGAGGTCATGTCTGCTATAGAGTCACATATTGTAGCCTATGGAACTGAGTATGCACTGCAGTCAAAACATTGCTGTTCATAGGACAAGTTGTACTGTAGGCTATGTGATTTACATGATTCACCACTGTCCAGAATTCCAAAAGAACAAAATTGTAAGTTAAGTGTCATGCCTCTTCCAACAGTTGACTTTTAAAGGTCTTTGTTGAGAGCCAGTGAAGTGACAGATGGGCGGCTCAGAGAGAGGGCAGGTGCTCCTACACCGTGACAGAGAGAGTGCCTTGGTCTGACAGGACTGGAGCAGCCCTGTCACACGGTTACACAGGACACACACTGATCTTAGACACAGAGAGAGGGTCGCATTAAACACAACACAGGGACGGGTGGGTGCATGGATGAGAGACTTTGTGAGACAGTCAAACATAAATGAGATACACAACACAGAGAGACTGACATATAATGAAATACAGGAAAGATAGAAATATAGGAAGGACAACTCCACAGATCCCCAATGTAATGTTTATCAGGGAGGGGAAGAGAGCGGGGAGGGAGAGCTGGAAATAGAGAGAGAGGGGGGGAGTGGGGGAGAGGGATAAAAAAAGAGAGAATGGGGGAGAGAAAGAGGCACTACACAGCCTGGGGTTGGCAGTGGAGTCGCCGGTTTGACCTTGCAGGGCGACATGAGCCAGAGCTTGATTACAGTCTGGTCTGCTCCATTGGGGAAATAACAGCTATTTTGTTCTGTTTCTGTTGGTCCAGAGACAAATGAGTCTGTGAATTTAATTGATAAAAAGCAAAGGTGCTGTTTCGGAATTTGTTTTTAGATATTATGCTTATTTGTTCATTTATCCCTAATTGTCCTCTCTGTGCCCTCACTCACTCGCTTTCTGACGTGCTGAGAGACCTTCTGCAGCTGAAATTGTACCTCCCAACCACCCATCCTTCCACACACACACAGAGTACACACGAACACAACCAATAAAACACATGCACCAAATACAGAATAAACATAAAAAGAGGCATTGTCTGGCCATCTGATTCAGAACGAAAATAATAACGCACAACAAATTGTATTAGCATCGACATATGTGATCTGTACATCTTTCTGAGAGCAGTACCCTGACTCCATCATTTTTTAATACAAGTTCAATAAGCTTTGAGATCCCAAATGCTCTATCTGTCTCCTTAACTATACAAGCTCACACTAAAAATACCAACTATCCTATGATGTTTGGGTTTTGCATGGCTCTGGCTATCGTCTAGATTTACCAGGTTTGCCCGCTGTGGTGTGCTGTTCCGGTGTGGTGGCTGCTATCTTGGTCTCTTACCTTCAGTCGCAACTGTGTCAGCTCTGGTGAGGCTCTGAGTCTTACTGTGCCAATCAACACAGCTTTGTACAAATCAAATTGTATTGGTCACATACACATATTTAGCTATTGTTATTGCGGTTGTGGCGAAATGCTTGTGTTTCTAGCTCCAACAGTGCAGTAGTATCTAACAATTCACAACAATATACAAATCTAAAAGTAAAAGAATATATAAATATTAGGACAAGCAAAGTCAGAGTGGCATTGACTAAATACAGTACAATAGAATACAGTACATATATATGAGATGAGTAAAGCAGTATGTAAACATTATTAAAGTGACTAGTGCTTCTACCCCCAAGCCTGTATTTCAGTTCAACCCACTGCCAAACACCACACACACAGTGTTTGTATAACACACAAATACAGTTTCCAGGTTAGTCTGCTTCACATGTTCTAAAGGAGGGAATATTTTAACTTGTACTGCAATTATTTTATATCAGAAGCATGCTATGATCTTTACCTTTTCTCAACAGTACCTTAGATAACTTCCGTGTTAAAAACTATTTCAGGGCAATGAAATCCTGAGCTTAAAGACATGAATTCACACCTTAACACGATTGTGTGAGTGACACTACCTTCCCTCTGTGTCTGTCTCATACTCTCTCTCTCTCTCTCTCTCTCTCTCCCTCTCTCTCTCTCTCTCTCTCTCTCCCTCTCTCTCTCTCCCTCTCTCTCTCTCTCTCTCTCTCTCCCTCTCTCTCTCTCCCTCTCTCTCCCTCTCTCTCTCTCTCTCTCTCTCTCTCTCTCTCTCTCTCTCCCTCAATTCAATTTAAATTTAAGGGCTTTATTGGCATGGGAAACATATGTTTACATTGCCAAAGTAAGTGAAGTAGATAATAAACAAAAGTGAAAAAAGTAATAAAAAATTAACAGTAAACACTATTCCAAAAAATAGAGACATTTCAAATGTCATATTATTTCTATATACAGTGTTGTAATGACGTGCAAATAGTTAAAGTACAAACATAAATATAAGTTGTATTTACAATGGTGTTTGTTCTTCACCAATTGCCATTTTCTTGTGGCAACAGGTCACAAATGCTTTGATGGCACACTGTGGCATTTCACCCAGTAGATATGGGAGTTTTTATCAAAATTGGATTTGTTTTCAAACTCTTTGTGGGTCTGTGTAATCTGAGGGAGATATGTGTCTCTAATATAGTCATACACTTCCTAACCTCCTGCCAAATGTATCTCAGTTTCCACCTCATTTTGTGGGCAGTGTGCACATGGCTTGCTTTCTCTTGAGAGCCAGGTCTGCCTTCGGTGGCCTTTCTCAATTTCAAGGCTATGAGCTATCTATACATATTCAAAGATTTCCTTAATTTTGGGTCAGTCACAGTGGTCAGGTATTCTGCCACTGTGTACTGTCTGTTTAGGACCAAATAGCATTCTAGTTTGCTCTGTTTTTTGTAAATTCTTTCTAATGTGTCAAGTAATTATCTTTTTGTTTTCTCATGATTTGGTTGGGTCTAATTGTGTTGGTGTCCTGGGGCTCTGTGGGGTGTGTTTGTGAACAGAGCCCCAGGACCAGCTTGCTTAGGGGACTCTTCTCCAGGTTCATCTCTCTGTCGGTGATGGCTTTGTTATGGAAGGTTTGAGAATTGCTTCCTTTTAGGTGGTTGTAGAATTGAACGTCTCTTTTCTGGATTTTGATCATTAGCGGGTATCGGCCTAATTCTGCTCTGCATGCATTATTTGGTGTTTTACATTGTACACAGATTATATTTTTACAGAATTCTGCATGCAGTCTCAATTCGGTGTTTGTCCCATTTTGTAAATTCTTGGTTGGTGAGTGGACCCCAGACCTCACAACCATAAAGGTCAATTGGTTCTATAACTGATTCAAGTATTTTTAGCCAGATCCTGGTATGTCGAATTTTATGTTCCTTTTGATGGCATAGAAGGCTCTTCTTGCCTTGTCTCTCAGATCGTTCACAGCTTTGTGGAAGTTACCTGTGGTGCTGATGTTTAGGCCAAGGTATGTATAGTTTTTTGTGTGCTCTAGGGTAATGGTGTCCACATGGAATTTGTATTCGTGGTCCTGGCAACTGGACCTTTTTTGGAACACAATTATTTTTGTCTTACTGAGATTTACAGTCAGGGCCCAGGTTTCCAGAATCTGTGCAGAAGATCTAGGTGCTGCTGTAGGCCCTCCTAGGTTGCGGAAAGAAGCACCAGATCATCAGCAAACAGTAGACATTTGACTTCAGATTCTAGTAGGATGAGGCTGGGTGCTGCAGACTGTTCTAGTGCCCTCGCCAATTCATTGATATATATGTTGTAGACATTTAACACCATAGTTCCCTCCATACTCATCATTAAGCTCGAGACCGGGTCTCGACCCCACCCTGTGCAACTGGGTCCTGGACTTCCTGACGGGCCGCCCCCAGGTGGTGAGGGTAGGTAACAACATCTCCACCCGCTGATCCTCAACACAGGGGCACCACAAGTGTGCGTTCACTTTTTTATTAGTTTTTTTAAAAAGTTTTTAATTTTTAATTTTACCCCTTTTTCTCCCCAATTTCGTGGTATCCAAATGTTTTAGGAGCTACTATCTTGTCTCATCGCTACAACTCCCGTACGGGCTCAGGAGAGACAAAGGTTGAAATTCATGTGTCCTCCGATACACAACCCAACCAAGCCACACTGCTTCTTAACACAGTGCCATCCAACCCGAAAGCCAGCCGCACCAATGTGTAGGAGGAAACACCGTGCACCTGGCAACCTTGGTTAGAGCGTACTGCGCCCGGCCCGCCACATGAGTCGCTGGTGCGCGATGAGACAAGGATTTCCCTTCAGCCCACGGACCTCCCGGTCTCGGCCAGTTACGACAGAGTCTGGGCGCGAACCCAGAGTCTCTGGTGGCACAGCTGGCGCTGCAGTACAGTGCCCTTAACCACTGCGCCAACTGGGAGGCAAAGGGTGCGTTCTCAGCCCTCTCCTGTACTCCCTGTTCCCCCATGACTGCGTGGCCATGCAGTCCTCCAACTCAATCATCAAGTTTGCAGACGACACTACAGTGGTAGGCTTGATTACCAACAACGACGAGACAGCCTACAGGGAGGAGGGTGAGGGCCCTCGGAGTGTGGTGTCAGGAAAATAACCTCACACTCAATGTCAACAAAACAAAGGAGATGATCGTGGACTTCAGGAAACAGCAGAGGGAGCAGTAGTGGAGAAGGTGGAAAGTTCCTCGGCGTACACATCACGGACAAACTGAAATGGTCCACCCACACAGACAGCGTGGTGAAGAAGGCGCTGCAGCGCCTCTTCAACCTCAGGAGGCTGAAGAAATTCGGCTTGTCACCAAAAACACTCACAAACTTTTACAGATGCACAATCGAGAGCATCCTGTCGGGCTGTATCACCGCCTGGTATGGCAACTGCTCCGCCCACAACGTAATGATCTCTGCACAACGGATCACCGGGGGCAAACTACTTGCTCTCCAGGACACCTACACCACCCGATGTCACAGGAAGGCCAAAAAGATCATCAAGGACAACAACCACCCGAGCCACTGCCTGTTCTCCCCGCTATCATCCAGAAGGCGAGGTCAGTATAGGTGCATCAAAGCGGAGACTTCTATCTCAAGGCCATCAAACTGTTAAACAGCCATCACTGACATTGAGTGGCTGCTGCCAACATACTGACTCATCTCTTGCCACTTTAATAATGAAAAATGTATGTAATAAATGTATCACTAGCCACTTTAAACAATGTCACTTTATATAATGTTTACATACTTTACATTACTCATCTCATATGTATATACTGTACTCTATACCACATACTGCGTCTTGCCTACGCTGTTCGGCCATCGCTTATTCATATATTTTTATGTACATATTCTTATTCATTCCTTTACACTTGTGTGTGTATAAGGTAGTTGTTGTGAAATTGTTAGGTGAGATAACTTGTTAGATATTACTGGATGGTCGGAACTAGAAGCACAAGCATTTTGCTACACTCGCATTAACATCTGCTAACCATGTGGATGAGACAAATAAAATTTGATTTGATTTGTTGAAGAGGGTGGGGCTTAAGCTGCATCCCTGTCTCACCCCCGGCCCTGTGGAAAGAAATTTATGTTTTTTGCCAATTTTAACCGCACACTTGTTGTTTGTGTACATGGATTTTATAATGTCGTATGTTTTTCCCCCAACACCACTTTCCATCAATTTGTATAGCAGACTCTCATTCCAAATATGGTTGAAATAATTTTTTTTAATCAACAAAGCATGAGAAGACTTTGCCTTTGTTTTGGATAGTTTGTCAATTAGGGTGTGCAGGGTGAAAACCTGGTCTGTCGTACGGTAATTTGGTAAAAATACAATTTTACATTTGCTAGGTACATTGTTTTCGCTGAGGAAATGTACGAAATCTGCTGTTAATGATAATGAAGAGGATTTTTCCAATGTTGCTGTTGACGCATATCCAACGGTAGTTATTGGGGTCAAATTAGTCTCCACTTTCATGGATTGGGGTGATCAGTCCTTGGTTCCAAATATTGGGGAAGATGCCAGTGCTGAGATTGATGTTAAAGAGTTTAAGTATAGCCAATTGGAATTTGTGGTCTGTATATTTTATAATTTAATTTAGGATACCATCAACCCCACAGTGGTTTTGGTTCGGAGGGTTTGTATTTTGTCCTGCAGTTCATTCAATGTAATTGGAGAATCCAGTGGGTTCTGGTAGTCTTTAATAGTTGATTTTAAGATTTGTATTTGATTATGTATATGTTTTTGCTACTTGTTCTTTGTTATAGAGCCAAAAAGACTGGAGAAGTGGTTTATCCATTCATCTATGTTTTGGATAGATAACTCTTCGTGTTGTTGTTTGTTTAGAGTTTTCCAATTTTCCCAGAAGTGGTTAGATTCTATGGATTCTTCAACTACATTTAGCTGATTTCTGACATGTTGTTCCTTCTTTTTCCGTAGTGTATTTCAGTATTGTTTTACTGATTCACCAGAGTGAAGGCGTAGGCTCAGTGGATAGGTTTCTCAATTTCTTTCTTAGGTTTTTGCATTCTTCATCAAACCATTTCATTGTTGTTCATTTTCTTAGGTTGTCTGCTTGAAATGTTTAGATCTCTATCTCATCCTGCCCCTCCTCCCCCCTCCCTCCCCCTCTCCCCCCTCTCCCCTCTCCCTCTCCCTCCTCAGCTCATTTGCCATGTCTAAGGCAGCCGTGAGGAAGCTGCACTGGCACTCCAAGGTCCAGGATAGCTTCATCCCCCTGGTTGGTTCCTCTGGGGATCTGGGCGTGTCAGTGGGCGGTGGAGCCGACTATGGAGAGTTCCCATTCGTCACAGCATCCCCTGGGGGCGGGCTCACTGTGGGCGACGTAATCCTTGAGATTGGGGGAACCCCTGTGTTAGGGATGACCCTAGGAGATGTCCGGGGGGTCCTCCACTCCTGCCTCCATCCCATCCGCATCAAGACCGTCTCACCAGGTGCTGTAAGGCTCAGTGTGGTAATTTACTCCTTGGTCTGGGGACACATTGTGAATTCTGCTGCTTCCTCTATCTCTTAAACTGATTTAACCAAATTGAGTTATAGACTTTGTCTGAGGGGGAATTGTTTTTTCATGTCTGTTGCATATTCAAACATCTTATACAGTACATGCATAACAGCATTGTCAACCTTAACTCCTTCTTCACATGACAACACTATGGGATTGGTCACACTGCGTTCCTCAGGCAACTCATAGAATAACACTCTACCCAAGTGGTTGTCCAAACATTGCTGAATAATCACTGTTACTGAAAAAACTAACTTGACACACTTTTATCATTCTGGTGTTGAAGTTCCTTTCAATTTGCCCGGAGATCCCAAAACATTGGGTCTGAGGTTGGGAACCTGGGAGGGAAGTGTTAGAATTCCTGATGACACATGATAGAGTCCAGAGAGGGCTGTGTGCATGTGACGATACAGTTGTCTGTCACCTTGGAGGAGTCTTGATATTTATAGGGGGGGGGGATGTCTTTGTTAGGTCTGAACAGAGCAATATGTCACCGCTATATCACCTGACCGAGGCTCCCCATGGCCTTGCTGAGGTAGATTGACGTCTGAATCGCCAGCAGGACTGTAAATGGGGCCCTTTACTCCAGTTCCCTCTGCCACTGGTACATCCATAATCATTCTGTGAGCCAGGCGGCCAGGTCAACCTCTCTCCCTGGGTATTCTGACTGCATGTACTGTGGACAGAGATTGATGGGCTGAGCTGTATGGTGCTGCTATACTGCCTGTACTGTAGGCCTACTCCTCCTTCCCCTTCCCCTCCTCCTCTCCCTCCTCCCCCATCCCTTCCCTTTATTCCTCCTCCACAGTTCATGACATCAGGGACTCCATTGTGTTGTCATGCTATATAACACTAATGATATGATGTGAGAGTAAATAAGTGTGGTAAATGATCCCTCCATTGTGTTGTCAGGTTATATAACACTAATGATGTGATGTGAGAGTAAATAAGTGTGGTAGATGATCCCTCCATTGTGTTGTCAGGCTATATAACACTAATGATATGATGTGAGAGTAAATACGTGTGGTAGATGATCCCTCCATTGTAACACTAAGAAGAGGATAGATGATCCCTCCAAAGGTACCAACACTATTCATGTTTTTGACAGACAGACACTATAATTATGACAACCTTGAGAGCAGAAGAACAGTGTAGGGAAACACTATGCCTAATTGATATGTGGCATATTGTATTGTGGTGATGTATTGGTCATGGATGTCCATCATATGTGTTTTTGTCTAGGGCATTCAGTTGTTTCTGTGAAATCAACATGGCAATTTGAAAGCAAGCCCTTTAGTTCATTTTACTTACAGTCTACGCCACATCATTATTCTGATGTCTTTTTTTATATCCATTATAAAGCACAATGCTGGACAGCTGTTACACAATGCCAGCAAAAGCCTCTCATTATTACTCCCAGAAAGCTGCACGTCATACTGACCATATGTGGCGGGTCATGCGTGTGTGTGTGTAGGAGACTCTGCCTGTGCTAATAACGTTTTATTACAGCGATGTTTTAATATCACACTCATATCCGGGCCAGGCTAGATTACAGGGGGTGGG
Source organism: Oncorhynchus masou masou (assembly GCF_036934945.1). Taxonomy (NCBI): domain Eukaryota; kingdom Metazoa; phylum Chordata; class Actinopteri; order Salmoniformes; family Salmonidae; genus Oncorhynchus; species Oncorhynchus masou. The sequence continues at coordinate 21,844,384 of NC_088229.1, forward strand.
GAGCAGCAGCAGCAGGAGCAGGGGGGTTGTCCGTCAGTGTGACAAGCAGGAACACGTATTCAGGCCATCCATAATACCAACTGGCCTGTCATCAGAGGCCATAAAGCACTTGAGATGAAATGAATAGATCAGAGAGTGGAATAAGTGCCTGACCATCAGCCCAGCCTGCTGTGTGACAGCACCACACTGTTGTGTTTTATAGCACTGCCTCTGCGTTATTACTTTATGCATGAGAGGCTGGGAAATGCCATATTATGTACTCTGGATGGCTGATCAAGTGTTGAGAAGGAAATGTACACTTAGAAAAAGGGGTCCAAAAGGGTACTTCTTTTGTCCCCGTAAAATAACCCTTTTTGGTTCCACGTAGAAACACTTTTTGGTTTCATGTAGAACCCTCTGTGGAAAGGGGCCTTCCTACCTTTTAGGTTCCCTTTAGGTTCTAGATACAGTAGCAAATGATTTTCTAGGAGTCTTTGTGTTTTAGATAGGGGTAGGAATGATATAGGGGGAGATCAAACCAGCTGAAGCAATACAGTCTCATTTCTATTTAGGAATGTTAGCTTGGACTGTCACTCTCTTCTTGACGGGGTATACAAATATTTACACATTTCATCAGTTATTGACTGTTGAGCTGATATTGCAATTTTTTTCTGTATCTCTTCATCTCCTTCCGCTTCTCTCTCCTCTCTCTCCCTCTCAGGCTCTGTATTGTGTAAGGACCTCAGGTTGTATCTGAGTAAGTGTTTTACTCCAGGATCCATGGACAGCCAGCTTCAGCAGGTCATCCGGGAGAACCTCTACCTCCGAGCAGTGCCATGTAAGTCCCATGCTGCTGTGTTCTCTCTCTCTAGCTGTGTTCTCTACCTCTCTCTCTAGCTCTCTCTACCTCTCTCTCGAGCTGTGTTCTCTACCTCTCTCTCTAGCTGTGTTCTCCACCTCTCTCTTGAGCTGTGTTCTCTACCTCTACCTCTCACCTAGCTGTGTTCTCTACCTCTACCTCTACCTCTCTCTCTAGCTGTGTTCTCTACCTCTCACTCTAGCTGTGTTCTCTACCTCTCTCTACCTGTGTTCTCTCTCTCTCAACCTCTCTCTCTAGCTGTGTTCTCTACCTCTCCCTCTACCTCTCCCTCTAGCTGTGTTCTCTCCTCTAGCTGTGCCCTCTACTTCTCCCTCTCTGTGCCCTCTAAGTCTCCTCTAGCTGTGCCCTCTACCTCTCCCTCTAGCTGTGCCCTCACTCTCCCTCTAGCTGTCTCTACTTCTCACTCTAGCTGTGCCCTCTACTTCTCCCTCTAGCTGTGTTCTACTTCTCACTCTAGCTGTACTTCTCCCTCTACCTCTCTCTCTAGCTGTGCCCTCTACTTCTCCATCTAGCTGTGCCCTCTACTTCTCCCTCTAGCTGTGCCCTCTAGCTGTGTTCTCCCTCTAGCTGTGCCCTCTACTTCTCCTCTGTCTAGCTGTGCCCTCTACTTCTCACTCTAGCTGTGCCCTCTACTTCTCCCTCTAGCTGTGCCCTCTACCTCTCCCTCTAGCTGTGCCCTCTACTTCTCCCTCTAGCTGTGCCCTCTACGTCTCCCTCTAGCTGTGTTCTCTCTCTCTAGCTGTGTTCTCTCTCTCTCTCTCTCTAGCCGTGTTCTCTCTCTCTCTAGCTGTGTTCTCTCTCTCTCTGTCTCGAGCTGTGCTCTCTACCTCTCCCTCTAGATGTGCCCCCTCTACCTCTCCCTCTAGCTGTGCCCTCTAGCTGTGCCCCTACCTCTCCCTCTAGCTGTGCCCTCTACCTCTCCCTCTAGCTGTGCCCTCTACTTCCCTCTCCCTCTAGCTGTGCCCTCCCCTCTCTCCTCTAGCTGTGCCCTCTACTTCTCCCTCTAGCTGTACCCTCTACATCTCCCTCTAGCTGTGTTCTCTCTCTCTCTCTGGCTGTGTTCTCTCTCTCTCTCTCTCTCTCTCTCTCTCTCTCTCTCTCTCTCTCTAGCTGTGTTCTCTCTCTCTGTCTCTAGCTGTGCTCTTTACCTCTCCCTCTCCCTCTAGATGTGCCCTCTACCTCTCCCTCTAGCTGTGCCCTCTACCTCTCTCTAGCTGTGCCCTCTACCTCCCTCTAGCTGTGCCCTCTAACTCTACCTCTACCCTCTCTCTCTCCTCTCTCTAGCTGTGCCCTACCTTCCCTCCTGTGCCCTCTAGCTGTGCCCTCTACCTCTCCCTCTAGCTGTGCCCTCCACCTCTCCCTCTAGCTGTGCCCTCTACCTCCCTCTAGCTGTGCACTCTACCTCTCTCCAGCTGTGCCCTCTCCCTCTCCCTCTAGCTGTGCCCCCTCTCCCTCTACCTCTCACTCTAGCTGTGCCCCCTCTCTCTACCTCTCCCTCTAGCTTTGCCCCTCTCCCTCTAACTCTCCCTCTAGCTGTGCCCTCTCCCTCTAGCTGTGCCCTCTCTCCCTCTAGCTGTGCCCTCTACTTCTCCCTCCAGCTGTGCCCTCTCCCCTACTTCTCCCTCTACTGACCTCCCTCTAGCTGTGCCATCTCCCTCTACTCATCCCTCTAGCTGTGCCCTCTACTTCTCTCCTCTCTAGCTGTGCCCTCTCTAGCTGTGACCTCTCTCTCCTCTCCCTCTAGCTGTGACATCTCCCTCTACTAATCCCTCTAGCTGTGCACTCTACCCCTCTACCTCTCCCTCTAGCTGTGACCTACTCTCCCTCTACCTCTCCCCTCTAGCTGTACCCTGCCTTCCTCTCCCTCTAGCTGTGCCCTCTACTTCTCCCTCTACCTTGCACTTCTCCCTCTACTTCTCCCTCTAGCTGTGCCCTCTACTTCTCCCTCTAGCTGTTCTCCCTCTAGCTGTGCCCTCTACCTCTCCCTCTAGCTGTGCCCTCTACCTCTCCCTCTAGCTGTTCCCTCTACCTCTCCCTCAAGCTGTGCCCTCTACCTCTCACTCTACCCTCTAGCTGTGCCCTCTACTTCTCCCTCTTGCTGTGCCCTCTACCTCTCCCTCTAGCTGTGACCGCTCCCTCTACCTCTACCTCTAGCTGTGCCCTCTACCTCTACCTTTCCCTCGAACTGTGACCTATCTCTCTACCTCTCCCTCTAGCTGTGCCCTCTACCTCTCCCTCTAGCTGTGACCTCCACCTCTACCTCTCCCTCTAGCTGTGCCCTCTACCTCTCCCTCTAGCTGTGCCCTCTACTTCTCCCTCTAGCTGTGCCCTCTATGTCTCTCTCTAGCTGTGTTCTCTCTCTCTCTCTAGCTGTGTTCTTTCTCTCTCTCTCTCTCTCTCTCTCTCTCTCTCTCTCTCTCGAGCTGTGATATCTCTCTCTCTCTCAAGCTGTGTTCTCTCTCTCTCTGTCTCTAGCTGTGCTCTCTACCTCTCCCTCTAGCTGTGCCCTCCACCTCTCTCTAGCTGTGCCCTCTACCTCCTTCTAGCTGTGCCCTCTATCTCTCTCTAGCTGTGCCCTCTCCCTCTACCTCTCCCTCTTGCTGTGCCCTCTCCCTCTACCTCTCACTCTAGCTGTGCCCTCTCTCTCTACCTCTCCCTCTAGCTGTGCCCTCTCCCTCTACCTCTGCCTCTAGCTGTGCCCTCTGCCTCTAGCTGTGCCCTCTCCCTCTAGCTGTGCCCTCTCCCTCTAGCTGTGCCCTCTACTTCTCCCTCCAGCTGTGCCCTCTCCCTCTACTCCTCCCTCTAGCTGTGCCATCTCCCTCTACTCATCCCTCTAGCTGTGCCCTCTACTTCTCCTCTCTAGCTGTGCCCTCTCCCTCTCCCTCTAGCTGTGACATCTCCCTCTACTAATCCCTCTCGCTGTGCACTCTCCCTCTAACTCTCCCTCTAGCTGTGACCTCTCTCTCTACCTCTCCCTCTAGCTGTGCCCTCTTCCTCTCCCTCTAGCTGTGCCCTCTACTTCTCCCTCTACCTTTGCACTCTACTTCTCCCTCTAGCTGTGCCCTCTACCTCTCCCTCTAGCTGTGCCCTCTACCTCTCCCTCTAGCTGTGCCCTCTACCTCTCCCTCTAGCTGTTCCCTCTACCTCTCCCTCAAGCTTTGCCCTCTACCTCTCACTCTACCCTCTAGCTGTGCCCTCTACTTCTCCCTCTTGCTGTGCCCTCTACCTCTCCCTCTAGCTGTGACCGCTCCCTCTACCTCTACCTCTAGCTGTGCCCTCTACCTCTACCTTTCCCTCGAACTGTGACCTATCTCTCTACCTCTCCCTCTAGCTGTGCCCTCTACCTCTCCCTCTAGCTGTGACCTCCACCTCTACCTCTCCCTCTAGCTGTGCCCTCTACTTCTCCCTCTAGCTGTGCCCTCTATGTCTCTCTCTAGCTGTGTTCTCTCTCTCTCTCTAGCTGTGTTCTTTCTCTCTCTCTCTCTCTCTCTCGAGCTGTGTTCTCTCTCTCTCAAGCTGTGTTCTCTCTACCTCTCCCTCTAGCTGTGCCCTCCACCTCTCTCTAGCTGTGCCCTCTACCTCCTTCTAGCTGTGCCCTCTATCTCTCTCTAGCTGTGCCCTCTCCCTCTACCTCTCCCTCTTGCTGTGCCCTCTCCCTCTACCTCTCACTCTAGCTGTGCCCTCTCTCTCTACCTCTCCCTCTAGCTGTGCCCTCTTCCTCTCCCTCTAGCTGTGCCCTCTTCTTCTCCCTCTACCTTTGCACTCTACTTCTCCCTCTACCTTTGCACTCTACTTCTCCCTCTAGCTGTGCCCTCTACCTCTCCCTCTAGCTGTGCCCTCTACTTCTCCCTCTAGCCGTGCCCTCTACCTCTCCCTCTAGCTGTGCCCTCTACTTCTCCCTCTAGCTGTGCCCTCTATGTCTCTCTCTAGCTGTGTTCTCTCTCTCTCTAGCTGTGTTCTCTCTCTCTCGAGCTGTGTTCTCTCTCTCTCTCTGTCTCTAGCTGTGCTCTCTACCTCTCCCTCTAGCTGTGCCCTCTACCTCTCCCTCTAGCTGTGCACTCTACCTCTCTCTAGCTGTGCCCTCTCCCTCTACCTCTCCCTCTAGCAGTGCCCTCTCCCTCTACCTCTCACTCTAGCTGTGCCATCTCTCTCTACCTCTCCCTCTAGCTTTGCCCTCTCCCTCTTTCTCTCCCTCTAGCTGTGCCCTCTCCCTCTAGCTATGCCCTCTCCCTCTAGCTGTGCCCTCTACCTCTCCCTCTAGCTGTGCCCTCTAGCTGTGCCCTCTACCTCCCTCTAGCTGTGCCCTCTACCTCTACCTCTACCTCTCTCTCTACCTCTCTCTAGCTGTGCCCTCTTCCTCTCTCAAGCTGTGCCCTCTACCTCTCTCTCAAGCTGTGCCCTCCACTTCTCTCTAGCTGTGCCCTCTACCTCATTCTAGCTGTGCCCTCTATCTCTCTCTAGCTGTGCCCTCTCCCTCTACCTCTCCGTTTAGCTGTGCCCTCTACCTCTCCCTCTAGCTGTTCCCTCTACCTCTCCCTCTTGCTGTGCCCTCTACCTCTCCCTCTAGCTGTGACCGCTCCCTCTACCTCTACCTCTAGCTGTGCCCTCTACCTCTACCTCTCCCTCGAACTGTGACCTATCTCTCTACCTCTCCCTCTCGCTGTGCCCTCTACCTCTCCCTCTAGCTGTGCCCTCTACTTCTCCCTCAAGCTGTGCCCTCTACCTCTCCCTCTAGCTGTGCCCTCTACTTCACCCTCGAGCTGTGCCCTCTACTTCACCCTCTAGCTGTGCCCTCTACCTCTCCCTCAAGCTGTGCCCTCTACTTCTCCCTCTAGCTGTGCCCTCTACCTCTCCCTCTAGCTGTGCCCTCTACCTCTCCCTCAAGCTGTACCCTCTACTTCTCCCTCTAGCTGTGCCCTCTACTTCTCCCTCTAGCTGTGCCCTCTACTTCTCCCTCTAGCTGTGCCCTCTATGTCTCTCTCTAGCTGTGTTCTCTCTCTCTCTAGCTGTGTTCTCTCTCTCTCTCTCTCTCAAGCTGTGTTCTCTCTCTCTCTGTCTCTAGCTGTGCTCTCTACCTCTCCCTCTAGCTGTGCCCTCTACCTCCTTCTAGCTGTGCCCTCTATCTCTCTCTAGCTGTGCCCTCTCCCTCTACCTCTCCCTCTTGCTGTGCCCTCTCCCTCTACCTCTCACTCTAGCTGTGCCCTCTCTCTCTACCTCTCCCTCTAGCTGTGCCCTCTCCCTCTACCTCTCCCTCTAGCTGTGCCCTCTCCCTCTAGCTGTGCCCTCTCCCTCTAGCTGTGCCCTCTCCCTCTAGCTGTGCCCTCTACTTCTCCCTCCAGCTGTGCCCTCTCCCTCTACTCCTCCCTCTAGCTGTGCCATCTCCCTCTACTCATCCCTCTAGCTGTGCCCTCTACTTCTCCTCTCTAGCTGTGCCCTCTCCCTCTCCCTCAAGCTGTGACATCTCCCTCTACTTCTCCCTCTCGCTGTGCACTCTCCCTCTACCTCTCCCTCTAGCTGTGACCTCTCTCTCTACCTCTCCCTCTAGCTGTGCCCTCTTCCTCTCCCTCTAGCTGTGCCCTCTACTTCTCCCTCTACCTTTGCCCTCTACCTCTCCCTCTAGGTGTGCCCTCTACTTCTCCCTCTGGCTGTGCCCTCTACCTCTCCCTCTAGCTGTTCCCTCTACCTCTCCCTCAAGCTGTGCCCTCTACCTCTCCCTCTACCCTCTAGCTGTGCCCTCTACTTCTCCCTCTTGCTGTGCCCTCTACCTCTCCCTCTAGCTGTGACCGCTCCCTCTACCTCTCCCTCTAGCTGTGCCCTCTACCTCTACCTCTCCATCGAACTGTGACCTATCTCTCTACCTCTCCCCCTAGCTGTGCCCTCTACCTCTCCCTCTAGCTGTGACCTCCACCTCTACCTCTCCCTCTAGCTGTGCCCTCTACTTCTCCCTCGAGCTGTGCCCTCTACCTCTCCCTCTAGTTGTGCCCTCTACTTCTCCCTCGAGCTGGGCCCTCTACTTCACCCTCTAGCTGTGCCCTCTACCTCTCCCTCAAGCTGTGCCCTCTACTTCTCCCTCTAGCTGTGCACTCTACGTCTCCCTCTAGCTGTGCCCTCTACTTCTCCCTCTAGCTGTGCCCTCTACTTCTCCCTCTAGCTGTGCCCTCTACTTCTCCCTCTAGCTGTGCCCTCTACCTCTCCCTCTAGCTGTGCCCTCTACTTCTCCCTCTAGCTGTGCCCTCTACCTCTCCCTCTAGCTGTGCCCTCTACCTCTCCCTCTAGCTGTGCCCTCTACCTCTCCCTCTAGCTGTGCCCTCTATGTCTCTCTCTAGCTGGGTTCTCTCTCTCTCTCGAGCTGTGTTCTCTTTCTCTCTGTCTCTAGCTGTGCTCTCTACCTCTCCCTCTAGCTGTGCCCTCTACCTCTCCCTCTAGCTTTGCCCTCTACTTCTCCCTCTAGCTGTGCCCTCTACCTCTCACTCTAGCTGTGCCCTCCACCTCTCTCGAGCTTTGACCTCTACCTCCCTCTAGCTGTGCACTCTACCTCTCTCTAGCTGTGCCCTCTCCCTCTACCTCTCCCTCTAGCTGTGCCCTCTCCCTCTACCTCTCACTCTAGCTGTGCCATCTCTCTCTACCTCTCCCTCTAGCTTTGCCCTCTTCCTCTTTCTCTCCCTCTAGCTGTGCCCTCTCCCTCTAGCTATGCCCTCTCCCTCTAGCTGTGCCCTCTACCTCTCCCTCTAGCTGTGCCCTCTACCTCTCTCTAGCTGTGCCCTCTACCTCCCTCTATCTGTGCCCTCTACCTCTACCTCTACCTCTCTCTCTACCTCTCTCTAGCTGTGCCCTCTTCCTCTCTCTAGCTGTGCCCTCTACCTCATTCTAGCTGTGCCCTCTATCTCTCTCTAGCTGTGCCCTCTCCCTCTACCTCTCTCTCTAGCTGTGTTCTCTCTCTCTCTCTCTCTCGAGCTGTGTTCTCTCTCTCTCAAGCTGTGTTCTCTCTCTCTCTGTCTCTAGCTGTGCTCTCTACCTCTCCCTCTAGCTGTGCCCTCTACCTCTCCCTCTAGCTGTGCCCTCTACTTCTCCCTCTAGCTGTGCCCTCTACCTCTCCCTCAAGCTGTGCCCTCTACTTCTCCCTCTAGCTGTGCACTCTACGTCTCCCTCTAGCTGTGCCCTCTACTTCTCCCTCTAGCTGTGCCCTCTACTTCTCCCTCTAGCTTTGCCCTCTACCTCTCCCTCTAGCTGTGCCCTCTCCCTCTCCCTCCTCTCCCTCTCCCTCTAGCTGTGCCCTCTCCCTCTAGCTGTGCCCTCTACTTCTCCCTCTAGCTGTGCCCCATTACGGTCCCCTGTTGCTGCAACCTGCAAGTCCCCTTTAAGTCCCTTGCAGCTATGCCTTCTAAATCTGCTGGGACTCTAATAGCTGTGCCCCTGTATCTCTACCTTGTAACACCCCTTGTAGCTGTAACATGTAATTCCATTACAAGTTTCCATTTAATAATGGAAATAGGAATTTGTATGTTGATGCTCATTACTTATGCTGGACATCACGTCTCAACATTTCATCACTTCAACAAGTTCCTTATGTCACACATTCATTTCAATTTAGAGACCTACATGGCTGTTACCATGAGCACTCTGTTAATTGGTGTGCAATCACAATCAGAGCTCAGGGAAGCTGTTTTGCCACATCTCTGTGACAAGGTATGCAAATGGAAGATGTGTTGAGTAGATTTTAAAATGTAGTTGTTACCCTGGCTTCATCAGCCAAACAGTGCAAGTTTAGGTGAAAAGAGGAATATTCCCTAGAACATTTCCATGGCTACTGTCTGTATTGTTACACTTTATCCGGAGTGGCAGTTTCTCTCCTTCGCTTAGAATACTCTCCGGCCGTTATCGGTGGCTTTTTCTGTCTTTTTGCTATTTCACAGAGACATATGTCTGGTCTCTGCTTGTTTGGTAACATATTCCCTTTTCATTTCAGATGTGTTTTCATCTTAAAGTCATCCATCTGTTGCTGTCCTAATAATCCTTTCTCTAAGGGCCTGAATGATGTCACAGTGAGAGTGGACTGGAAAGGACTATGGTGTGGATTTCTGTCTGATATGTTTGGCTTGTGTCATGTTGTCTCTCTTACACATTCATTAGTCTGTCTGGCTGGCTGGGCACAGACCCCCCTGGCCTGGCCATCGCCTGGCCAGCCCTGCAGCAATGGAGAGTTTGATCCCACTTTTAGCCAGGAAGTAGGTAATGTGGAACAGTCTGCCAGACCAGCCAGCCCTGCAGCGATGGAGAGTTTGATCTCTCTTTTAGCCAGGAAGTAGGTCATGTGGAACAGTCTGCCAGACCAGCCAGCCCTGCAGCGATGGAGAGTTTGATCCCACGTTTAGCCAGGAAGTTGGTAATGTGGAACAGTCTGCCAGACCAGCCAGCCCTGCAGCGATGGAGAGTTTGATCTCTCTTTTAGCCAGGAAGTAGGTCATGTGGAACAGTCTGCCAGACCAGCCAGCCCTGCAGCGATGGAGAGTTTGATCCCACGTTTAGCCAGGAAGTAGGTAATGTGGAACAGTCTGCCAGACCAGTCAGCCCTGCAGCGATGGAGAGTTTGATCCCTCGTTTAGCCAGGAAGTAGGTAATGTGGAACAGTCTGCCAGGCCAGTCAGCCCTGCAGCGATGGAGAGTTTGATCCCACGTTTAGCCAGGAAGTAGGTCATGTGGAACAGTCTGCCAGACCAGTCAGCCCTGCAGCGATGGAGAGTTTGATCCCTCGTTTAGCCAGGAAGTAGGTAATGTGGAACAGTCTGCCAGGCCAGTCAGCCCTTCGAGTACGTGTCTCTCTGATTTGTTGAAAGAGCAAGACGCAGGTCACTCCCAAGAATACGTAAGACAACAACAAGACATTCTGTGTCTTTGAGCTTTGAACACCGTGACATAAAAAAATACACATAAAACAGGCACACATATTCTCCAAGCCATTTTACCCAACAATTCCATTTATCCAGTTACTAATTGGCTAGATTGGGTTGGAGGATGATGGATCAGTTTGATCTTAGTCTATACATTTTTAGCATCTGTACTATAAATATACTCAGTATTTATGGTGGTAGAGTTGTGTGGAGATAGACTTGTGCCACAACTTCCTGCCTGGCTCTAAGTTGGAGTGACAGCTTGTGGCTGTGTAATCCTCTGATCTGCAGGAGATGGATGACACAGTGAGATGTTGCTGCTGCTCTCCCTCCTATAGGTTACTGACACAGACAAACATTGGAACAACGTTTAAACCAAATTTGCCCACTTGCAAAAACACAAGTAAGCAAGTCAACTCAACTGACACTATTTTATTGGACCTTATACCTCCCATGCTTGGTTTGAAACATAGTGGTATTGTTTTTCATGGTGGAAGAATAGATAGTGCTTTTGGCTAAAACTTCAGCCTAAGGAGTGAAGTGCAACAGTTGCTCAGTGTCACCCCCTTCAGGAGCTGTGTTGCTCCTAAAATTACATGATTTATACTAACGTAAAACCGTTGAGTTAAATGAAGCTAATTACCACCTGTAGATCCCAGAATGGGGTGAATGGTGTGTAAATGTAGTCAACAGTGGCCTTATAGTGTGAAGTCGCGTCATATTATATTCAAATTTGATATTTTGCCTTTTCAAATAACTGGCTCTTGATTGTAATACGTTTTTAAAGATATGAGTTTGAGTTTGAGTTTATTTTATTTTTACAGGGACAGTGCCCATTAATCAACGTTTCAGTAAAAGTGCCGGTTTTAGCCAGCCAGCTCATTTTCAACCGCAGTCCCTGGGCAGGTTATTCAAAACAATTACAATATAGACAATCATTGAGCAGTGAGCACACGCAGAGCAACATAGGACAAACAAGACGTAGCATACAGACAGAGCAACATAAGACAAGCAAGACGTAGCATACAGACAGAGCAACATAGGACAAGCAAGACGTAGCATACAGACAGAGCAACATAGGACAAAAAGCAGCAAGACAAAATTCATAAAAGCAACAAAGTGTTTCCACACCTCACAAGCTACAGACAACAGACAACATGGAAAGCGACAACACACAGCTAGGGATTATGTTCACAAATCTGATTGACCTTTAGCCATGTCTTCAAGTATTTTGTGAAAGTGTGATGTGTGGTGCAGTTGTGTGTGTCTGATGGCAGTGTATTCCAGACATGGGAAGCTCTCACAGAGAAAGCAGATTTACTAAAGGTGCTTTTCCTTAAGGGAACTATACAGTCACCTCTCATGGATCTGCTGCCATATGTTTGGGTTTTCTGTTTAACAAAAAAAACTGAGTGGATGGGGGGCCAGGCCATTTAGGATCTTGAATACAAGACATGCGTCGGTGTATTGCACAAGATTTTCCCAACTCAGGAGCTCATGCTTTCTGAGGATGTAACAGTGATGATGGCTATTGGGCTTCCTATCAAGCACTTTGAGAGCCTGTTTGTAGACAGACTGAATGGGTTTTAATGTTGTACAGCAAGCCTGGGCCCAACTAGTCAAGCAGTATGTTAAGAGGGGGAGTATCATAGATTTGAAGTACAGTTTTGCTACCTCTGTAGTCAAAACAATTTATAATTTGGAAATTAGCTAGGTTGAATTTGGTTATTTGAATGACCTTTTTCACATGCTTTTTAAAAGAGAGGTTGGAATCAAGTATGATGCCAAGGTACTTAAAATCAGAAACCACCTGGGGCTTCTCCCCTGACACATAGACATCTGGCTCAGTAGCATCTGTTGCCCTCTTTGTGAAGAACATGCAAACAGTTTTTTTCATATTGAGATGCAAACCCGAGTCACTTAGCCAGTTTGTAACCTGGACCATTACAGTAGTGAGTTCTTGTGCAGCTTGTTGTTTGCTCTTTGCATGCACATATATCACTGTATCATCTGCATACATTTGAACTTCAGACCCAGGACCGAAAGAAGGCAGATCATTAATGTACAGGCTGAACAGGAGGGGCCCCAGTATTGACCCTTGGGGCACACCCACATCATAGCTAAGAGTGGACGACAGCTCATTGCTCACTCTGACACACTGAGTTCTGCATTCAAGGTATGATTTCATCCATCTCAAGGCATTGGGGGAAAAGTTGAACTTGGACAATTTTTTGATGAGAATCTCATGGTTTACAGTATCAAAAGACTTCCTTAGGTCCAGAAACACAGCCCCAACAACGCCCCCTTTGTCCATCTTGGACTTCATATTTTTCAGAAGAAAGCAGAATGCTAAACAAATGTGTTCATTTCTATTTGAACAGTGAAGTGAATGTGCATAGCATCACTGCATTTAATTTTGTTCATAGGGGACCTGAAAAATGATTGATTTAAATGTAGTTTTGATTTGCACTTCTCACCATTTAAAACACACTGTGTACCTCTACTGTACTCTGCATTCTGTTGCCACTGGCAAGGAAAATGTTTACACAGTGACTATGAGCAGGACAATGCTCATATGAAATGCTGAACAGAATTAAGTAAACGCAGGTCATTTATCAATAATTTAGCGGCAGAATGAAATGAAAAGCAGGCATGTGGTCGTGCCGGGGGGAGAGGCAGTAAACAGCTGGCTACCTAATGTGTCTATGGGTTGTTATGCCACAGACACAACGTTATCATTATTCATTTGGGAACTAGATACTGTATGATGTCCTCTTCTAGGAACTGTTTGTACATATGCCTTTGTCCTCCCACCCCACCCCTAGAGGCATCATCAGTGCATTGGTATATGGTATCTGCCCTTGACTGTACATAGGATGATTCAAAGTCAGGGAAGACCTCCATGAATTCTAAATGACTCAGAGATGGGAAAAAAGCACTGGATTATTTTCCATTTGGTTACGTGATGGCCAGTTCTGGGGTTGATCATGGTCTGTCTTTGACTGACAGTTGTGTCTTGGTGTTTAATTACCCTTCTACTAACACTCCTGCTATCTCTCTCCCTCTCTCTGTCTGTCTGCCTGGCCCAGTGGGATCAGTGGGGGGGCTGAAGGGAGATGCATGGAGGAATATGTCAATAATCCCAGCTATCTCCTGCTGACTTGTCATATATATCTCAGAGAAGGGCATGGGTAATGAGTCCCAGCCCCATCCTTCTCACACACGCACACGCACACACACACATGCACACACGTACACACACTTTTGCTATCAGATTTGCTATCAGAATTTTTCATTACAGACAGAGCCTCATCTTCTGTTGCTGATTGGGACCTATTAACAGGCTCTCAGGGTATAAAGAGGATAGGTGTGTGTGTGTGTGTGTGTGTGTGTGTGAGTGTGTGCGTCTGTGTGCTCTCTCCTGCCTGTGTGTGTCATTGTAGTGTGGAGTGCTGTGCCCTCCCTGATGGTGAGACGGCAGTGCATTAATCATATGTTTTATGGAGTAACTGGGTTTGTCCTCCTCCTGGCCCCACACTGCCAGGAGAAGGACAAGGATTTGACCTTGGCTTGCTGTTTGGACAGTACCAACGTGTGGGTACAGTACTGAAGAAGCCAAACCAGGAAAAAAAGCTATATTAAAAACTATATGTTAATTGTGTTGTTTGTTCTATAATCGGTCAGTTCATATGCCTTGACACCGTGATATATAGGCCTAAAGGCCGAGACAATAACATGACACAGTGGCAGAATAAATTCAACCACACCTTTGTTTCATCACAAAACCAGAGAGCCATCTGTCCACAAAGCATATTGCATGTAACATACAGTTACATGACCTACAGCATGGTCAATCAAGTTAATGTTTACGTTCGTTTAGAACCACAGAGAGTTACCACAAGTCGCAAAGAAATCAAGAGCTGCCGCCACTATTCCAGCACCATTTCAACTTCAACATTTCAACATCATCAAATCACGTATGCTTAGTCTGATACAGTGACAATTAAAATACACCAAAAACAATTTAGTCCAATCAATTTAAGCTAAATATGATCTGTCTTTCCATGGTAGACTACTGATTCTCTGTCTGTGTGTGTGTGTGTCCGTGCGTGCAGTAGAAAAAACATGTTGACTCACCCTCCTCTTCTCGTTAATGTCACCAAAATGGTCTATGACTCTGCTATTCAGTAGGCTACATGCTTTTAGTTTTTGTTGTCCTAAATAAAATGCTTTCTCGCTAGCCTAACTTCCTTTCATGGGCAACGATAAGCCTGCTAGTTAACATCAGCCTACTACATCTAGCTACATATTGAACTTCTATCCTCTCATGCCAGAGGCACAGTATGAATTTATGGTTGGATCAGAATCTCTGTTATAATCATTGGCCAGTACAGATTATTAAGTAAAACCTCAAATCCAGATCCCTATCTCCGTCCATGGCTAATTTAGGAAAGGGCCAATTTTGCTAGCTAGCCACCGGAGGACAACAGAATGCGATGCAACAATTTGTTTTTTCTGTAAATTACGTTTGGCTTTTGTTGTGATATGATTGGTGTAAATCCAAACTAGCTTTACTTTTTTTGAGCTCCAGGACCATTCACTGTTGAGCTCACTCAGTTTAGCTCAGTGCTGATTGGTTATTATTTTATTCTTTTTTTTATCAAGGGAGGCCAAATGCTCGCTAGCTTCCCTTGCATTCAATGCTACGGGCAGCAACAAAATGATACTCTTTTTGACCAGACAGCATCCGATAGATGGGTTACACATACAGAGACAGAGGGGCACTGTTTTTCTCGCTCGGATGCTTTCTCCAGTGAGATACTGTACATCAAGCCTCTTGTGAAATGAAGGAAAATTCTACAACATAGTGAGATGAAACATAAATTATACAGTACATATATATTTTTAATGTATTGGTCAATCTTTTGGGAAACCTGGTTTCCCTAAGGTTTAGAAAGGTTTACAAGCAAGTAACATGCAACTCACAAATAAGCGTTAATTTAATAATGAACCTACCTCCCTTTCATCTTTATAAAATAATATGAAATGCTGGAGTCTACATATCCGAGTTGCAAATGATATATACAGTATCAGTTTCAATACTTAGTTTCATTTCATTAGGAGTACTGTATATGTGAACAGTGGAGACAGACTGGGATGTGTAACGCTCTGTTCGTCTGTTGTCATCGACCCCTTTCCAGGCACGACCAGACTGCCCCGTGATGGGGAGATCTCTGGGCTGGACTACAACTTTGTCTCCATAGAAGAGTTCTTCTCTCTGGAGGAGTCAGCAGTGCTGCTGGAGAGCGGCAAATTCAAAGGTGAGCAGGGAAGAGGCCCAGGTTGGTACTCATTCACCCAGTCATCTCTCTCTGGCCTCAAATGCATTGTCATTTCACATACATTCTTTCGTGATCAATGCACTATAAGTTGTATACTGTAAATTGCATATAGATAATGATGATAGTTTATATACAGTATAGGGTTAGAGTACTAACCCACAACCCACAAACCAATACACACAGCCTCGGTTACCAGGCAGCCTCATGGCTGGTGAATGTCACTCATATAAATCAAATTAAATGTTATTCATCACATGCTTCGTAAACAACAAGGGTAGACTAACAGTGAAATTGTTACTTACGGGCCCTTCCCAGCAATGTAGAGAGAAAAATAGAAAAATAATAACACAAGGAATAAGTATACAATGAGTTTTTTAATTTTACTAGGCAAGTCAGTTAAGGACAAATTTTTATTTTCAATGACAGCCTAGGAACAGTGGGTTAACTGCCTGTTCAGGGGCAGAACGACAGATTTGTACCTTGTCAGCTCAGGGATACGAACTTGCAACCTTTCGGTTACTAGTACAACACTCTAACCACTAGGCTACCCTGCCGCCATAATGATAACTTGGCTATATACACGGGGTACCAGTACCAAGTCGATGTTCAGGGGTACGAGGTAATTGAGGGAACTCAGCAAAAAAAGGAAAGTCCCTTTTTCAGGACCCTGTCTTTCAAAGATAATTCGTAAAAATCTAAATAACTTCACAGATCTTCATTGTAAAGGGTTTAAACACTGTTTCCCATGCTTGTTCAATGAACCATAAACAATTAATGAAAATGCACCTGTGGAATGGTTATTAAGACACTAACAGCTTACAGATGGTAGGCAATTAAGTTCATAGTTATGAAAACTTAGAACACTAAAGAGGCCTTTCTACTGACTGAAAAACATCAAAAGAAAGATGCCCAGGGTCCCTGCTCATCTGCATGAATGTGCCTTAGGCATGCTGCAAGGAGGCATGAGGACTGCAGATGTGGCCAGGGAAATAAATTGCAATGTCCATACTGAGAGAAGCCTAAGACAGTGCTACAGGGAGACAGGGCGGACAGCTGATCGTCCTCGCAGTGGCAGACCACATGTAACAACACCCACACAGGATCGGTACATCGGAACATCTCACCAGCAAAGGAGGGACAGGATGGCAACAACAACTGCCCGAGTTACACCAGGAATGCACAATCCCTCCATCAGTGCTCAGACTGTCCGCAATAGGCTGAGAGAGGCTGGACTGAGGGCTTGTAGGCCTGTTGTAAGGCAGGTCCTCACCAGACATCACCGGCAACAACATCGCCTATGGGCACAAACCCACCGTCGCTGGACCAGACAGGACTGGAAAAAAGTGAGGGGTGATGGTCGGATTTGCGTTTATCGATGAAGGAATGAGCGTTACACCGAGGCCTGTACTCTGGAGCGGGATCCATTTGGAGGTGGAGGGTCCGTCATGGTCTGGGGCGGTGTGTCACAGCATCATCGGACTGAGCTTGTTGTCATTGCAGGCAATCTCAACGCTGTGCCTTACAGGGAAGGTATCCTCCTCTGTCACGTGGTACCTTTCTTGCAGGCTCATCCTGACATAACCCTCCAGCATGACCAATGCCACCAGCCATACTGCTCGTTCTGTGCATGATTTCCTGCAAGACAGGAATGTCAGTGTTCTGCCATGGCCAGCGAAGAGCCCGGATCTCAATCTCATTGACCACGTCTGGGACCTGTTGGATCGGAAGTTCCCCCCAGAAATGTCGGGGAACTTGCAGGTGCCTTGGTGGAAGAGTGGGGTAACATCTCACAGCAAGAACTCGAAAATCTGGTACAGTCCATGAGGAGGAGATGTACTGCAGTACTTAATGCAGCTGGTGGCCACACCAGATACTGACTGTTAGTTTTGATTTTGATCCTCCCTTTGTTCAGGGACACATTTTTCAATTTCTGTTAGGCACATGTCTGTGGAACTTGTTCAGTTTATGTTTCAGTTGTTGAATCTTGTTATGTTCATGCAAATATTTACACATGTTAAGTTTGCAGAAAATAAGCGCAATTGACAGTGAGAGGACGTTTCTTTTTTTGCTGAGTTTATGTACATATAGGTAGGGGTAAAGTGACTAGGCAACAGGATAGATGATAAACAGTACCAGCGGTGTATTTGACGAGTCAAAAGAGTTAGTGCAAAAAGGGCCAATCTAGATAGTCCAGGCAGCTATTTGGTTAACTATTTAGTAGTCTTATGGCTTGGAGTTGGAGCTGTTTAGGGTTCTGTTGATTCCAGACTTGGTGCATCGGTACCGCTTTCTGTGCGGTAGCAGAGAGAACAGTATATGACTTGGGGGCTGTAGTCTTTAACAATTTTTAGAGACTTCCTCTGAACCCTCTGACTCCATATAGAGGTCCTGGATGGCAGGGAGCTCGGGCCCAGTGATGTACTGGGTCGTACGCACTACCCTCTGTAGCGCCTTGCGGTCGGATGCCAAGAATTGCCATACCAAGCGGTGATGCAGCCAATCAACATGCTCTCAATGCTGCAGCTGTACAACTGTTTGAGGATCTGTGAGCCCATGCCAAAAAATGTTAGCCTCCTTTTCAGCCTCACGACTGTGATGGTGTGTGTGGATCATGTTAATTCTTTAGTGATGTGGACACCAAGGAACTTGAAGCTCTAGACCCGCTCCACTACAGCCTCGCTGCTCATTGATTGGCTGTATTGTTATTGTAATTGTTTTAATAACCTGCCCAGGGACTGCGGTTTAAAATTAGCCGGCTGGCTAAAACCGGCACTTTTACTGAAACGTTGATTCATGTGTACTGTCTCTGTACAAATAACAATAAACTCAAACTCAAACGGGGTGTGTTGTTGCTTACCCTCACTACCTAGAGGAAGCCTGTCAGGAAGCCCAGTGTTCAGTCCCAGGGTCCTGAGCTTTGTGATGAGCTTGGTGTCAATGAACAGGATTACCTCATACTGTAGATGTTCATCTTGTCCGGGTGGGAGAGGGTAGTGTGGAGTGCAATAGAGATTGCGTCATCCATTGATCTGTTGGGGCGGTGTGCGGATTGGAGTGAGTCCAGGGTGTCTGGGATGATGGTGTTGATGTGAGCCATGAACAGCCTTTTAAAGCATTTCATTGCACCGATGTGAGTGCTGCAGGGCAATAGTCATTTAGACAGGTTACCTTGGAATTCTTGGGCACGGGGACTATGGTGGTCTGCTTGAAACATGCACATATTACAGACTGGGTCAGGGAGAGATTGAAAATGTCAGTGAAGACACCCGCGAGCTGGTAAGTGCATGCTCTTAGTACGCGTCCTGGTCATCCGTCGGCCACGCGTCCTTGTGAATTTTAACCTGTTTAAAGGTAACGGTCTTACTCAGGAGTGAGATATCACACAGTCGTCCGGAACTGCTGGTGCTCTCATGCATGGTAGATAGAAACATTTTCTCAGAGGTAGCCTTATTATTTCCATGTAGTTAATGACACCAGGTCTTGAACAGGTTTCAGTCTCTCCACCCCAGGAGGGTTAGAGTTGGACTGCTTTCTCTGAGTAAAAAGACACCCCCTGAGTACAACAGCAATCTAATGTTTCTCCTTATCTCCTTACCCTGATCTGACTGCATGAGCTGGAGGAATACATAATTTGATTTGTATTATAGCCTCCACAACAGAAGGATAGAATTGAAGGAGAAAATAGAGTAGACTTTACTGATCCTAAGGGTGGATGGTAATCTATGTGATGAATGCACTGCACTGGAACACCTCCGTCATAATACTTAGGATTGACTGTATATTCTATATTTCGTATAATGATAGCCTTTTCAGATGTGTTTGGGATCTCCATCTCTACGCTGAATTGCTTTACCTCTTATCCTTTTCGCAATCACATTTTGTCTTTCTCTTTTCCCCATTCTTTCTTGGCACCAAGGACCAACAGTACAAATATGATTCTAACAATAACGTTGTGGCTTATCAACTCACTTTCTCTTACATCTCTCAGGGAACTACTACGGCACCCCACGGCCAGTACACATCGGTCCAGAGAGCCCTCCCATCACCTACCGGGAACACCGCAACCTGCTTCGGAACTTCCGGACACGCAGCAAGTCGCTTAGCAACCTGGAGAAAGCAGCAGAGGAAGAAGAGAACAGCGAGGAGGTCTCTGGCCTGTCAGGCAGGTTTACCAAAGACAGGCTGCTCCCCCGTAAGACTATATGGGTGACCAATTTACTACAGTCATATATAGCGTTAATGTGTATTAGTAGTAGCAGTCATAGTAAGCATAGTATAAGTAGTAGTAGTGACAGTAGTTGTAGTAAATTATTTTAATTTCAAACCTTTTTGTGATTTTAAGTTTTCAAAATGTGTGCCAGGTATGGTGGCCTGCAGCTACTGTAAAGACTGTAAAGACTGCATTGTCCTTCTGTACCTCAGAGTTTTTGATGGACAAATGAATCAATGATTAGCATGATTAGTATGCTTCTGGCTCTATGCGGGGCTGTGGCTACATTGATCGCCGGACTTGCTCCAGAGGAGGGTCAAGCTGACCAGAGGCAGGCTGTGTGGTAGGCAGGGAACAGGGAGTTGTCTATGGTCCTGACCTGTGCTGCTGAGTCATCTATCGCATGGCTATGTGGTGCTGAACGGAGTGTTGGCTGGGCTGGCTCTGACTGCAGCTCTGGGTATGCAGCAGGCCACATCCTCCCACGTACATTCTAAAGGACAGGAGGGTTGAGCAAAAGCTGTTTGCATAGACCCTGTGCTGTACTGTGATGTATGGAATGCATGCCTTACTTTTTTGCTTTTATTTTTCTTACACTAGACTCAATGGGTCTGGATTTGGAAATGTGGCTTTAAAGCTAGCTGTAAACTAAGTTCAGTGTAGACCATTTCTATGATTCCAGAGATTATTCAAGGGTTCTATTTTCACTGACTGTATGCTGAGAATAACTTTAATAATGTGTCAAACACTCGTTTTCAGTGTTTTGTCTGTCGTCTTCATTGACGTTCCAGGTGGATCAGGTGGATCAGCGGGTATCAGCAATGCCCATCCCGTCTCCCTGTCCCCCTGCCGGTCAAGAGGGTATGGCAGCGCCATGGAGAACGGTCATGGCAGCAGTGCCAGGGTGCCAGCAGTGATGTCTAAAAACTGGAAGAAGGCCTTCAGCAACTCAGGAGAGCCTTTCTACACAGAGTGAGTGAATCAAATCACAATTTATTCAAAGTGCATTTGACAAGGTCACACCACACTTTACAGAAATAAATACAAAAGAAAGAAAGTGACTATTCTATTCTGTTCTACGTGGATAGACTGCTCTCTTGTATGTTTTAGGTTGTTTCTGGTCAAGGATGTTGACTTGTAAATACTGTTATATAGCATCACAATGGTGGTGGTTGATTGGTGACTTTGAGGTGGCCTGTCTGTCACTCTCTTTTAGCCATTACATCAAGACTACCAGCTGGCAGGATTGTCGTGCTCAGAGCAGCAGAGAAACGATGCTCGACAAGAACCAATGTGAGCTCTCTCCCACTCTATAATTATGGAAACAGTGCTAGAGCGTTTAACCATTGGGCTGCCTAATGATAGACTGTACGTTAATAAGATGGGAACTACAGGACCAAAGGCACAGTGAGCCTGTTAATAGATTCAAATGAAATTAAATGAGCTTTTAGTAAAATTGAGATACTGTGTAGTGATTAATCCCTAACCCCATAACGGCAAGCTAGGAGGAACCACTGGCACAGGTCCGTTCTGCAGTGGATGACAGAGGCCATGTGTTGGGCATGACACTGACAACCTTCCATCATAATTGTGTCATGTGATTCACAGATAAAACAACCTAATACAACAATGTTTGACCAATATAGCTGATTATAGCAGTTAGAGCCCCATCTGCCAGAATATCATGGGTAAAGCTGGTCAAAATATTAGTGGGTTGCAGTTCACTGTTTTAACCAGCAGGAGGTGATACAAATCAGGCAGAGAGTTTATTTCCTTTTCAAGAGGTTTGAATCTTCTCTGTGGGCCATTATGACAGGGAGGAAAAAAACCTTTGCCTGCATGTCTATTTATTTCTAAACGTTTTGCACTAAGTGCCATCTGGCCATGAGTTTTCAGTTGTCAGTGTTGTGCGTCTCTTAACTCAACTCATTCACGTTGTGCGTCTCTTAACAGTTCGCTCATTCACACTTATACAGGGTGCAACCTTTCTCTGTCTCTCTGTCTTTCTCTCAACCTCTTCATCCCACTCTCTTTCCCTCCCTCCTTCTCGTTTTCTGAGTACCAGGGTTCACAGACCAGCCAGGGGAGCTGAGGGGTTTCTCTATCCACATATGCCTCTCTAAAGGTCCCGGCGGTTTTGGTTTCAACATCGTGGGGGGCAGCAGAGCCAGGGAGTTTCTCCAGGTCTACAGCATCACTCCAGGGGGACCTGGAGCTCTCAACACAGGTAGGAGGGAGGGAGGGGACAATATACAGAGAGATTATTATCATTTTTGAAAAGTTTTACACAGTTTTACACTTCCTTCAAAGGAATATGTTACATTTTGCTTCTTTAAGGGTATCATAACTTTGCCAATGTTGACATTAAAATATTGAGCATTAAAGCCGGATTCCTCGTAAATGTAAATGTCAATTAAACAGAAATGAGTCTTGGCTTTCTGTTTGCAACAGATTGAATTGTGGATTATTGAGTGTTAAAACCGGATGTTTAATAGCCAAAACATTTTTAAATACTTGCAGACTGTGAAAATGGACTCCTGTAAACTCTCTCTCCTCACTGTACTTGACCTTGGTCTGTTTTTTTTAACCTGGTTTAAATGTGGCTTGTTTAGGCAGTTTGAGAATATTCCATCTCTCTTTGTAACTTTGCTCAGAGATGTCAGCCAACAGAATCACATTATTGTTGTTGTTGTTGTTACAATACTCACTAGAATGTAAACACTATATTTAGTATTGTTATACTGTAAAAAGCATGTGACTATAGTTGGTATTATACTGTAGCCCGTGTTCACAACTACCAGATAAGAGTAGATCTCAATCAACCCCTAATCCTAATGGCATGCATGCCATAATCTAGCTATCATCACATCCAGCAACACACGTACATACTGTATGTGCACACTAACACACACTAAACACCCACTAATACAGACTGTGACACCTGTCACATGCACCCAGAGTTGAGCATTTTAGAAGGTTGGGATACAGAGGGATTAGTTGGTAAGATTACATTTCACACATACCCACACAAAAATAGCATAGCATTTATGAACTAGAACTACAATATCCCTCAAACAATTTGCAAATAGATGATGTGATGTTCTATATGCAGGTTTTAAAGGTATACTAATGCTGTGGGATAACTGAACCAGAAGCTTTTCAACCCATCCTCTTGGTCCCCACAGCGGATATCCTGGTGTACATCAACGATGTCTGTGTCCTGGGAACGTCTCATAAAGAGGTGGTGGAGATGCTGAAGGCAGTGCCTGTGGGCCACAGTATGGACATGGTCCTCCGGAGGGGCTACCCCATGCTCTACAACACAGACGGATGCCTCAAGCAGCCCCATCCTGGGTCAACTGATGTCTGTGACCCCCTCCTCCCACCTACCACCACCCAGCCCCAGCCATTACACCAGCTCCTCCCCCGCCCATCCACAGCCCCAACCCAGACCCAGTATCATAATCTCAATGGCGTCCTTTCTCACCACCATGACGTGGGTTATATGGGTCCAGGAGTGGGGCCGGGACTGGATGCCAATGGGAATGCCACCTCCACAGCTACCCGACCGCCACCCTCTTACAGACACTCCAGTGGAAACCTTGCTCACTCCACGGCCCCTTCATCACCCTTTTATAGAATATCCAGTGGACATCTCTCTGACTCCACTGCCTTTGATTCACCCTCATACAGACTGTCTAGTGTGCACCCCGCTGACTCCGCCGAGCCGACCTCCGACAGACGGTCTAGTGTGCACCCCGCTGACTCCGCCGAGCCGCCCTCCTACAGATGGTCTAGGGTGCACCCCGCTGACTCCGCCGAGCCGCCCTCCTACAGACGTTCCAGGCGTCACCTATCTGACTCCACCTCCCCTACACCACCATCTTATAGACGTTCCAGTGGCAGCATCACTGTCACCACCCCCCCGGTCCGCCCACCTCGCTCCCTGAGGGGTCTCGCCCACCTGCAGGCCCCGGATAACTCCCAGAGTGACAGTGAGGTGGTCTCAGCCATCGGCTCACACAGGTGACACACACACACACGCACATCCACACACAACGTAATTTACAGATACAGATTGACGTCAGAAGTTTACATACACCTTAGCCAAATACATTTAAACTCAGTTTTTCACAATTCCTGACATTTAATCCTAGTAAAAATTCCCTGTTTTAGGTCAATCTCAATGGCATCTTTTATTTTAAGAGAGTGAAATGTCAGAATAATAGTAGAGAGAATTATTTATTTCAGCTTTTATTTCTTTCATTACATTCCCAGTGGGTCAGACGTTTACATACACTCAATTAGTATTTGGTAGCATTACCTTTAAATTGTTTAACTTGAGTCAAACGTTTCGGGTAGACTTCCACAAGCTTCCTACAATAAGTTGGGTGAATTTTGGCCCATTCCTCCTGACAGAGCTGGTGTAACTGAGTCAGGTTTGTAGGCCTCCTTGTTCGCACACGCTTTTTCAGTTCTGCCCACAAATGTTCTATGGGATTGAGGTCAAGGCTTTGTGATGGCCATTCCAATACCTTGACTTTGTTGTCCTTAAGCCATTTTGCCACAACTTTGGAAGTATGCTTGGGGTCATTGTCCATATGAAGACCCATTTGTGACCAAGCTTTAACCTACTTGTCAGGATTTGGCCAGGGTTGTTCCGGGTTTTGGTCACTAGATGCCCCCATTGTGCTTTTTGACCTTGTGTTTTTCCCTTGTTCCCCATTATTATTTGCACCTGTGCCTCGTTTCCCCTGATTGTATTTAAACCCTTAGCCAGTTCTGTGCTCTGTGTTTGTATGTTAGCACCCAGCCCTAGTGTTCTGTGTATTCTTGTCGATTCCGGTGGATGCTCTTGTGGAATTCTGTTTTGTTTTTGAGTATCTCTTGAGGCTTTTTGTGCTATTCCTACCACCTTTTAGACTGCTGTGTCTGCCTCATCTTCTGGGTTCTGCTGACTATACTGTTTCTCCTCCGGAGACCCAGGTTAGTAACCCTGTCCTGACAGAAACACAGAGCCAAAAAATGAACCCAGAGGCAGCCAGTTCCCAGGACCTTTTTGCCATGCTGTCCCACCACCAGGAGACTGTCCAACGCCACGAAGCCGCCCTGGTTCAGCAAGAGGCCTTAATGGCTAGACATTCTCATCTTCTGTCGGAGATGCTCTTCCATTAAGATCTGATCGTCTTACCCCGGCAACAGTTCCCGTAGTACCTCAGATTCACGTACCCATGGCAGTTAACCCCCTGGCTGAACCTCGTCTTCCACCTCCCCAACGGTTCTCAGGTGATCCAGTGCTTGTAAAGGGTTTCTCACCCAATGTTCTCTCTCCTTTGAGCTACAACCCTCGTCGTTTCCCACCGCCCTAAGATCGCTTATATCATCACCCTGCTGTCGGAAAAAGCCCTGGCCTGGGCTACTGCTGTGTGGGATGCCCAGTTCCTGCTGTGCCAGCTACTCTGCCTTTGCTGAGGAATTCAAACAGTGTTTGCAGTGGTTCTGACTCAGCCAAACAGCTCCTGACTCTCCACAGTTTGGCGCAGCGTGGACTATGCCATCCAGTTCCGCACGGTGGCAGCAGCAAGTGGCTGGAACAACGAGGCGCTCACGGTGTGCTTTCTGAAAGGCCTTTCCGACACTATCCAAGATGAACTGGCCACTCGGGAACCACCGGACAATCTCGAGTCCCTGATCAAGTTGGCCTCACGCATTGACCAGCGTCACTCAACCGTAGACCTCTAGCCCCTATCAGTCCCAGCTCCGAGTCCCCACCATCCTCGCTGGCTCCATCGGAACCCATGCAGATTGGACGCATCTCCCAGGCTGAGAGAGACCGCCGGATGAGGGAGCGACGCTGTCTATATGCGGCAAACCGGGCCAGTTCCACCAGGGAAACGCTCTGTCCCGTACAGACCACTGTAACGGGAAACATTCCTCCCATCCGTCCAACTCCCGTCTGCTCATTCCAGTCACCCTCTCCTGGGACAACCACAAGCTTCACCTTCAAGCCTTGGTAGACTCTGGAGCCGCAGGTAACTTCATGGATGGTGTTGGGCAGAATGGCGTTCCCTCTGAACCTCTAAGTGAACCCATGAGGGTCACTACATTGGATGGAAGCCCTTTGGGATCTGGACTTGTCACTCATGTCACTACCTCCTTGCGACTTTCAGTTTCACAACACCAGGAATTGATGAACTTTCATTTGATCTCCTGTTCCGAGTTTCCTTCGTCCTTGGATACCCCTGGCTTCACAGCCATAACCCTCACATCACTGGTCTGTGGGCACTATCAAGCAGTGTCCTACAGTGCTACTTGTATTTTCCAGAAGAGTTCTACTCCCAGTCTTTAGAATCCATCGACCTGACCCGATAGTGTTACCATGACCTCAAACTGGTGTTTAGCAAACAGAGGGCCACCATTTAGACCTTATGCCCCATCGACCTGTTTCCGGGCACTTGCCCCCAGTCGGATCTTTTCCCTATCTAACATGGATACCTACATCAAGGACGCTCTGGAAGCAGGCCTCATCCGTCCATCCACCTCCCCGGCGGGAGCAGGGTTTCTTTGTGGCCAAGAAAGACGGTGGATTACGTCCTTGCATCGACTACCGGGGACTCAATGCCATAACCGTCCGTAACCGTTACCCGCTACCCTTATGGCCACAGCCTTCGATCCAGGAAGCAGTTGTTTTCACTAAGCTTGACCTTTACCATCTTGTGCGGATCAGACGAGTGGAAGACCGCTTTCAACACGCCTACATCACTATGAATACTTGGTTCGGCATGACCAAAACGGTGTTCCAAGCGCTCATAAACGATGTTAGGGATATGCTTAACATATTTGTGTTCACTTGGATGACATCCTTTTTCGAGCTCCTTCAAGAACACACTAAGCATGTCAGACAAGTACTCAAACGCCTCCTGGACAGCCATCTGTACGTTAAGCCGGAAAAATGTGAATTCCATTCATCCCAGTACAATTCCTGGGATTTGTAGTGGAACCGGTCGAGTCCAAATGGACCCCAGCAAGGTAGGGGCGGTAGCGGACTTTGGCCCACCCCCAAATCCGTTTTTTTCCTGGGAGCAAGTTCATCAAGAACTTCAGCTTGGTGCCCCTCTCTCAGCTTTAACCAAGGGTGGCAATGCAAGGTTTTTGTGGGGGAAGAGAAGCTGAGACGGCCTTCCAAGGACTCCATGCGTTCTCTCTGCTCCCATCCTGATACTAGACTACGGATGAACCATTTGTGGTGGAGGTAGACGCATCAGAGGTTGGTGTTGGAGCTGTCCTGTCTCAGAGGTGTGAAGACAAGAAGCTTCATTGCGCTTTCTTCTCACACCGGCTTTGAGAGGAACTACGATGTGGGGGATCGTGAACTCTAGCGGTTAAGATGGCATTGAAGGAATGGAGACACTTACGGACCACAAAAATCTGGAGTATATCCAGCAGGCGAGCGGTTGAACTCTAGACAAGCTAGATGGTCTCTTTTCTTCAATCGATTCCAGTTTATCCTCACCATCGGCCCGGGTCGAAGAATCTCAAACAGGATGCCCTGTTCACGCTCCTGCCATTCTGACACGGACATAACTGTCCTTCCTGCTGCTAAGATTGTGGCTCCGATCTCGTGGCAAGTTGAGGATTGACGTGCTCAAGTCAAGGTCCTGCCAATCGGTTGTTTGTCCCCAAGGCAGTGAGGACTCAGGTCCTTCTGTGGGGCACTCCTCTCGCCTCACCTGTCATCCGGGCGTAGGTCGCACCTTGGAGTTCATCCAGCGTAAGTTCTGGTGGCCTACCATAAGAGAAGACGTTGCCACTCGTCAATGCCTGCCCCGTGTGCTGCCAGGGCAAATCTTCTCAACTCCGCCCTCAAGGACTCCTTCACCCTTTACCTGTTCCCCACAGACCCTGGTCCCATATCTCATTGGACTTTATTACTGGACTTCCTCCATCCCATGGCAATACTACTATCCTAGTCTCGACAGGTTTTCAAAAGGTTGTCCCTCTGACTAAGTTACCTTCTGCCAAGGAAACGGCTGAGTTGGTAATTAATCATGTGTTCCGAGTCTTCGGCATTCCTCAAGATATGGTTTCTGACAGAGGTCCCCAGTTATGCCTCAAAGGTTTTGGAAGGCCTTCTGCCAACTCATGGGGGCTTCTGCCAGTCTAAGGGTACCATCCTGAGTCCAACGGCCAAACAGAGAGGATTGCTGAAACCACCCTCCGATGTATGACTCGTGACAACCCGTCCACATGGTCATCCTTTACGAATACGCGCACAACACCTTGCGCTCCTCCTCCACTGGTATGTCCCCGCACGAGTGTCAGTTTGCTCCTCCATTGTTCCCGGACCAGGAGGCAGAAGTCAGAGTGCCTTCAGCCTTGAAGTTTCTTCCAAAGACTGTCTTAATCTTATGGACTGGGAAGGCCTACGGTCCCGAGGTAGGCGCTCTGGGTTCCTGCCAGATCCTGGATAGTTTGTACCAACAACAAGCCAACAGTCCCGGGCCTCCACCCTGCGCCCGGCCAGGAGTCTGGCTCTCCACAAGAGACTTACCTCTACGGGTGGAGTCTGCAAGCTGTTTGGAGAGTTAACCCAGTTTCTTATCGCCTACACTTACCCAGATCCCTTAAGATTAATCCCACATTTCACATTTCATTGTTAAAACCTGTTGTTTTTTCTCCCCTTTCCCGGCAGACAGACCTCCCCCTCCGCCTGTGTCCATTTCCTCGGATACTGGATTCCCGCCGGGTGCAGAAAAACACATTCGTCAGTTCAGGGCCCTCCACCCTGAGAGAGCTGGTAGGAACGTCAGGAGCCGTTCCTAGGGGGGATTCTGTACTGACTGATGTCTTAAGTTGTTGCTTTTATCCACATAATTTTAGATGCCCCCATGGTGCATTTATTTTGTGAATTTCACCAGTCCCTCATTGCACCCCCACAACATGATTTTGCCACCCCTTGCTTCCCCACATTTCTGTGGGATGGTGTTCTTCTTTTTCAGTTCTGTGCTGTGTTTGCAAGCCCTAGTGTTCTGTTATCCTCCAAACATAATGATGGTCATTATGGCCAAACAGTTCTATTTTTGTTTCATCAGACTCTTGAGGACATTTCTCCTAAAAATATGATCTTTGTTTGCAGTTGCAAACCTCCTGGCTTTTTATGACGGTTTTGGAGCAGTGCTTTCTTCCTTGCTCTTTCAGGTTATGTTGATATAGGACTCAGTTTTACTGTGGATATAGATACTTTTGTATATGTTTCCTCCAGCATCTTAACAAGGTCCTTTGCTGTTGTTCTGAGATGTTGATTTGCACTTTTCAAACCATTTATTTTTCGAATTTCACCATCTCTTCCTCAGAGGTATGATGGCTGTGTGGTCCCATGGTGTTTATACTTGTGTACTATTGTTTGTACAGATGAATGTAGTACCTTCAGGTGTTTGGAAATTGCTCCCAAGGATGAACCAGACTTGTGGAGGTCTACAATTTTTTTCTGAGGTCTTTGCTGATTTCTTTTGATTTTGCCATGATGTCAAGCAAAGAGGCACTGAGTTTGAAGGTTTGCCTTGAAATACATCCACAGGTACACCTCCAATTGACTCAAATTATGTCAATTAGCTTATCAGAATCTTCTAAAGTCTTTGACATAATTTTCTGTATTTTTCCAAGCTGTTTAAAGGCACAGTCATCTCTTCCTAGTGTATGATAAACTCGTGACCCACTGGAATTGTGATACAGTGAATTATAAGTGAAATATTCTGTCTGTAAACAATTGTTGGAAAAATTACTTGTGTCATGCACAAAGTAGATGTCCTAACCGACTTGCCAAAACTATAGTTTGTTAACAAGCCATTTGTGGAGTGGTTGAAAAACAACTTTTTATGACTCTAACCTAAGTGTATGTAAACTTCCAACTTCAACTGTATTTTACTTTAATGGAGAACACTGACTATCTATCTGTCTCTTTTCTTCCTCTGCAGGGCATCCGTGATCCGTAACCACAACAATAACTCCCTCTCTACCCCCCCTCAGCCCCTGCGCTACAGAACCTCTAAGAGTGACCTGTCAGAGAGCAACCTGTCCACCTCCTCCACACTCCCTGTGTCCAGACTGCCCATGCCCCAGTCAGGAAGACCCCGCCTTTCATCCTCCCCAGGCGGAGGGGTCTACTCCCGCCTCATCAGGCCCCAGGCTTCCCTGCTGAGACCCCCTCCCACCCCCGACAGCCCACAAATCGGCTTCCATAGCAACACCAGTGGCAGTGGCAGTCACAGCAGCATCTCGTCTCCGGGGTTGATGAGCCTGTGCAGCGGAGGTGGGGTCGGAGGAGGTGGGGTCGGAGGAGGTGGGGTTGGAGGTGGAGGGGAGCTGGTGCCTGTAGCCCTGGCTCAATGTGAGGGGGGAGGAGATATGGGCTTCAGTGTGACGGCCGGGGGACAGGGGGGCAGGCTGGCCCTGATCAAGAGGGTCTGGGATAGGAGGCAGTGCTCCTCCCTACAGCCAGGGGATGCCATCATGAAGATCAACGGAGTAGACGTCCAGAGTCTCAGCTTTGCACAGGTACTGAGGAGGGAAACGTGGAGAGAAAGAAGATATGAAAGAGATGGAGAATACATAAGATTAGGTCAAGTTAAATGAGATATACTAAATTGATACCTTTCCCTCCAGATACAACGAGTTCTCCAGGAATACACCAAACAAAAAGAAGTTATCCTATTGGTTCACAGAGGAGGTAAGAACATTAGCTACTTTACTGCAAACTTGTTTTTATTTACTGCATTCATTACATTGTTTCTCAGTAATGAATAAAACCTAAAGAAAGTCTCTCAACAATTCCTTTAGTGATGTTATTCCCGTCTTCAGGTTTCCATCATTCTTCCATCTCCCCCAACTCTATACGGAAAGTCACCTCACCACTCCTTCGCCCCCCTCCTTCACCTGTGGCCTCAGACAAGAACCCATCGCCCCCTGCAGTTGTCCTCTTCCCACCGCGTCCCACCTCCACCCCTCCTCCCCCTCCCCCAGCCATGGTGCGCTCCTCTCTGGTCCAGAGCACCAGTTTCCTGGAGTCAGTCCCAGTCACCTTCACCATGGAGACCAAAGACTGGCTGAACGCGGGCATAGAGGATGAGAGGGACAGGGGGGTGGTAGTCCCAGGACCAGGGCAAGAGGGAGGGGGACGGAATCGTGTACCCCGGGGATTCGATGTGGAGCTGAGGAGGAAGCCAGGAGAGGGGTTCGGATTTGTCATCGCTTCACAGGGTGTAGAGAAGGGGAAAGGTGAGAACTAATTAATTTGTAGCAGAACACATGTCATTTTACATTGGCAAATATGCATCTTCTTATTGATTGGATTGAGTTTCAGTTTTCCCTCGCTTGAAAGTCGGTAAGGTATTGGATTGCAGTTTCTGCAGAAAATAGGAACCATAACTTTTTAGACCAAATCCCTTATCTTGTCCCCAACAAATGTCAATGGCAGTCATCACCCAGTGAAAAGTTAGTCTTTCGCATGAAGAGAAAGGCCTCCTAACCGGACACACTGTTCTGTAATTTGATGAATAAATAATTATGACTGCATAACAGTCACTGAGTCATGATGTTGAGTCACAGGTCTATGTCACTTAAAGACAGCCCCCCACCCACTAGCCCCATGATGATGAGTCACAGGTCTCTGTCACTTAAAGACAGCCCCCCCCCCCCCCACTAGCCCCATGATGATGTCAGCCTGCGCACTGCTCATGATCTTTTTAGTGTTTCAGCCAGCACTCCAGATAATATGGAGTCATAAAACACAAAAACAGTCCAATGACCAAAAAAAACAACTGTCCAATGACAGCACTGCATTTACCCCATTTCCCTTCCCCATTATGCTGAAGCTGGGATCTTGTTACGCCGCTTCCTTCCTAGTGTTTGCGCGTGTGTATGCGTGTGTGTGCGTGTGTGTGTGTGTGTGTGTGTGTGTGTGTGTGTGTGTGTGTGTGTGTGTGTGTGTGTGTGTGTGTGTGTGTGTGTGTGTGTGTGTGTGTGTGTGTGTGTGTGTGTGTGTGTGTGTGTGTTGAAGTGTTACATTGCTGTTATAGGGTGTAATATTTTGTGTGGTTCAAGTGCATTTTATGAATATGTATGTGTGTGGGATTTGCGTGTGTACTACATACATTAGCCCTCGTGACAATTAATGGAATCAATAGTGAGATTATCCAGCGTGAAGCCCCATGCCACAGGGCTATTAGGAGCTAAGCCACACAGGTTTTATATGTGTCAGTGCTCTTATCTACATCAGCCTGTCAGCTCCATTTGCCTCCAACAGAATAACCTTTTGATGATAACATGCTGCTTTACACCAATACAATCCTAAGCCTGCTGTAACACTACAGTATACTGCACCTCTGCAACTCTGTCACGTTACAGATGTAGGATCTTAATTTGACCTATATTGTCACAGAAAAATAATCCTGCAGCAACAGGATTTGAATGTTTAGTTCATAATGTTGCTTGATCGGTGCTTAGGCTCTTAGCTGGCCAAAAGTAGTCTACATGAAAAGTGCAATACTGTTAATAAAATTGTGTGTTAGTGTGGGTTTTCAGTGAATTTATGTAAATCATTGAACTCATCTGCAGCAACATAAGTGATCAAATTAAGATCCTACACCCTTAACAGCACAATGAAGCTAGTTTGTGTTCTCATTGTGGCTGTGAAGGGGAAAACATCCCACCTGATAAACTATTAGCTAGAGGGCATTAATTAAATACCAGGTTAGCTACAGTATACCAACCATTCCATCCCACTGGGCACAGATGTCCATTCAACGTATATTCCACGTTGGTTCAACGTAATTTAATTTAAATGTTGCGGAAACAACTTTGATTCAACCAGTGTTTGCCCAGCAGTTTCACCTCTCTTTGTATTTGCCTCTCTGACCAATTCTAATGCAGTTCAATTTGATTTATGGGCAAAGCTAACATACATTAATGCTGTCTTGTCTCAACAACACAAAGAATGTCTCTCTCTCCATTATCCTCTCACACCTGCATTTCACCTCTGTCTTATCTCAATAACCATAGTCTCCATCTCCCTGCCTCGCTCTCTCTCTCTATTCCATAATCTATCATTTTCTATATACCACACTCTCCCTCCCTTCTCTCTGCAGTGAAAGGATTCAGTCTGGTTTCTCTAAAGATTAAAACTCCCTCCCCCCTCCCTCACCCCTCTCACTCCCGCCTCTCTCTCTCCCGCCTCTCTCTCTCCCGCCTCTCTCTCTCCCACCTCTCTCTCACCCGCCTCTCTCTCTCCCGCCTCTCTCTCTCCCGCCTCTCTCTCTCTCTCTCCCGCCTCTCTCTCTCCCGCCTCTCTCTCTCCCTCCCCTCTCCCTCCCCCCCCCTCTCTCTCCCGCCTCTCTCTCCCCCCTTTCTCTCCCGCCTCTCTCTCGCCTCTCTCTCTCCCGCCTCTCTCTCTCGCCTCTCTCTCCCCCATCTCTCTCCCGCCTCTCTCTCTCCCGCCTCTCTCTCTCCCCCCTCTCTCTCTCCCGCCTCTCTCGCTCTCAATCTCTCTCTCTCTGAATTGCTTTAGAAGTTACACTGAACCAGAGCAACAGCAGGGACTTGTTTTAGTTCATTGTGTTTTTATTGGTCTGACCCCATTCATTTAGATGTAAGCATCTCCAAGCTGTTTTGTTGGAATTCAGGATTTTTTGCGCTACATATGTAATTCAAAGAGCCATGTTGGAAAGACTGCAGTCTGCTTTGAGAACTGTCAAGGACTCCAAACGTAATTATGTTGCGACTTTCTGGTTTCTGGTTGAATGCTGTCTGTCTACATGCTTTGTGTGAGTTATGCCACTGTATGAGTATGTCTGCGTTTGTGCGTACGTGTGTATGTGCGTGCATGTGTGTGTGTGTGTATATGAACATTTTGTTTAACTGAAATTAACATGACAGATTTGCATCAAAGCTGTCAATTAGTTCAACATCTGCAATATGTTTCTCACACTGTTTCCTTGAGCACCATTGGAGTTCCAGTCATTGATGGCCTCATGGTACTGTAAGCAGTTAACAGTTGTACTGTAGTTGTGGATGTAATCCTACAAGTGGTAATTGTAGTGGTAAAAGTACCAGTAATAATAATAATACATGTCATTTGTATTGCGCTTTTCATTAGAGTTATTTGAAAGCTCTACCGAAGAATAAAAAATATATATACATACAATAAAAATAACACATTTAGAATCAAGGCTGGTAAAAGTTTAGAGGGGTGTAGCGGTTCTCCGATGGTCAGGGAGAGTATTCCATAGGCGAGGGGCAAGGCAGCAGAAGGCTCGGTCCCCTATAGTTCGGAGACGTGTCTTGGGGACTTGAAGCAGTGGTGAGTGGTAGGTGGAGACTGCAAGGTGGCTCGCTGTTTGAGATGAGGTCGCTGATGTAGGTGGGGCTCAGTCCATTCAAGGCTTTAAATAGAAACATGCCAATGTCGATCCTGTAGTTGACTGGTAGCCAGTGGAGTTGGGCCAGGATCGGTGTGATATGGTCTGAATTCTTGGTCCTTGTCAGAACCTTGGCAGCACTGTTCTGGATTAGTTGGAGCCTCTGTACTGATTTGGCTGGGAGGTCCCCAAACAGAACATTGCCGTAGTCGATCCGAGAGAAGAGGAAGGCGTGGATGAGTTTCTCTGCATCTGGCTGGGAGAGTGATGGTATGACCCGGGTAACATCTTTAAGATGAAAAATGATGTTTGACATATTTTTTTTGATCTAACAGTTTGTCAGAGAAGCACACACACACAAAACATAATCACACACACCATTTTTCACCTTAGCTGCCCTCTGTGTCGCTGATGTTGTGCATGACAGAGAGGGTGAGTCAGTGTGAGTGATGTTTTGTAAGCTAAGTTGAGGGGGAGGGCTGGGTAAGTTTGGACAGTGTTCTTCTCACAGTCAGGGAAAATGTCAAGCAAGCACAAACATCAAAGACTGAATAAAGTGTGCTAGAAAGAGAGAGTATGTTTAAATAGGTCAGTATAGACCAGGGAACTGTTAGTGTCCTTTGTTTATGGAAGGCTAATTATGCAGAATGTAACCACATTTTGCTTACAGTTTAGAAAATTACTTTAAGGACTGTAGTATTGGAATAGAGAGATGGACAGGGGGAATTATTTCATTCTAGAGTTTATAGATATCAGAGTCAACCATTCTTTGCTTGTCGCTGGTACTACAAAAGGTTGAAAAACACTGTTAGAAGACATGTCATATCAAAAGGACAGGAAATGGTCCTTGTTGTGTTGGGGATAGAGCGATGGACTGATTGATGGGGGGGATGAAGGAGGACAAATTGGTTTTGGAGATGGAAAGAGAAAGAGAAAAGCAGACGGAAGAGAGTAGATACTGACTTAAGTGCAGTCAAAAACAGACAAGGTTTAGTTACAGCTTGTTTTGAGGGATTCTGCCGCAAACCAGGATGATTTACAACTTGTCTCTCTGTTCTTTCTCTTAGATGACCTTACTCACTAGCTCTTCACTGTGACTTTTAAATAGGTTTTCTAATTAGCGACAAACTCTAATGAAAATACAATTATTGGGGAGAAACAGGGCAGTTTCAGTCTCTTGAGATGTGTTTAACCTTAAGAAATGTTTATTGTTAAACGTTCAAGTATATACTGCAGCAATGTGCTTCTACCACAGGTTTGGTGTCTGAGGTTTGAGATACATGTTCTTCTGTGCCTCTGTACCGATCCAGGACTAATTAGGGGTTGAAGAGGTTTTACTGTGGAACTTCAATACCTCTCTCTCTCTCTCTCTCTCTCTCTCTCTCTCTCTCTCCCCTAGCCTACTGTGGTACCAAGCCTTTTAACATTCTCTCTCTCTCTCTCTCTCTCCCCTAGCCTACTGTGGTACCAAGCCTTTTAACATTCTCTCTCTCTCTCGTATTCTCTCTCTCTCTCTCTCTCTCTCTCTCTCTCTCTCCCCATCTCTATTCAATATACTTTGACATGGACAGTCAAAGTAAAAATACAACAACGATGGGCCAATAAGACAGGAACATACTAGACTGTTAGTAATAATGTTAATAACTTTACCACAAATAAAAATGGTTATTGTTATTCGCTCTCTCTCTCGGGCTCTTTTCAGCTGCCTCCCTCCTCCCTCACCGGTTCGTGACGGTGCGTCGGGGCAGTCCTGCAGCGAGGAGCGGTCAGATACGGCCCGGTGACCGGTTGGAGGCTATTCAGGGACATTCTGTGGTGACCCTTCCACACCGGGAGCTCACCCACATCCTCCGCAGAGCTGGAAACACCCTACGCCTCACCATCATCCCCTGTCCTAGCACCTGTGAGCATAGAGAAATACACACAATGTTATACACACACACATTTCCAAAAACACAATAAAAACTGAAATGCACTCAATCCACTTGCTTGCATACTCCCCATTAATGCTCTGAGGATAACTAAGACACTATGCATCTCCCTGTACTGAAGCGCTAACTTCTTGTACCTATCTATGCTAACCACTCTCCCTTATTTCTTTCCCAGACTCCTCCAGCCTATCAGAGACCACAGATTATGACCCCAATTACACAAGCAGGAAAGGTCACAGGTCACGACCCAAGGTGAGGACAGCAGCCATCCATTATGTTTGTGTCAATGATCCACATCTTTTTAAGAGTAAGCCCAAATTCTTCTGCAAAACACTGACATGTATTTTCCACTTTAAGTTGAGATCTCGATCTCATCTCTTCCTCCATGTTTCTTATAGCATGACTCTAGGTATTACAGTGTGGATCTAGACCGCGGGCAGACAGGGTTTGGGTTCAGCCTGCGAGGGGGCAGTGAGTACAACATGGGTCTGTATGTATTGGGACTGATGGAGGGGGGACCTGCCTCACGCAGCCACAAAATACAGGTGAGTGTATTGTGTACCTCTTTAAAGAATGGGGTGTCTAATATTTCACAGTAAACTGTAAGTTATCTCAACTCAGGAAATCAAGTTTTGTTTACAAAACATGATATTACGTACATTATGAGATACTATTTCATACAACAACTGACTATGCTGTCACTGTGTACTGTAGGTGAGTGACCAGTTGGTGGAGATCAACGGTGACAGCACAACAGGGATGACCCACAGCCAGGCAGTAGAGCAGATACGCAGGGGAGGACACCGCATATACCTGGTTCTAAAGAAAGGCAATGGATACGTCCCTGACTACGGTAAGATACAGAAAAGGACAGGGGGGTGGAAACACTGTAAAACCCCAGAGACACTCCTCCTACTGCGCAAACTGTCACTCAGTTTCATTTGATTTTAAGAGACAAGGTGTGAGAAAAGAATAGGTGGGATGAGGACTGAGGATAAGGTGTGAATATACTAGAGATAATCATGACATTCAACTTAGCATAGCCACTAGAGAATCCTCCTCAAACTGTCACAACTTATGTTCTTTATCTGTTTTTGGTGTATAATTTCTCTCTTGGGTGTATAGTATCTCTCTTGGGTGTATAGTATCTCTCTTGGGTGTATAGTATCTCTCGGTGTATAATATCTATCTTGGTTGTATATTTCTCTTTGGTGTATATTATCTCTCTTGGGTGTACAGTATCTGTCTTGGGTGTATAGTATCTCTCTTGGGTGTATAATATCTCTCTTGGGTGTATATTATCTATCTTGGGTGTATATTTCTCTTGGGTGTATAGTATCTCTCTTGGGTGTATTGTATCTCTCTTGTGTGTATAGTATCTCTCTTGGGTGTATCGTATCTCTTGTGTGTATAGTATCTCTCTTGGGTGTATAGTATCTCTCTTGGGTGTATAGTATCTCTCTTGGCTGTATAATATCTCTCTTGGGTGTATAATATCTCTCTTGGGTGTATAGTATCTCTCTTGGGTGTATAGTATCTCTCTTGGCTGTATAATATCTCTCTTGGGTGTATAATATCTATCTTGGGTGTATAGTATCTCTCTTGGGTATATAGTATCTCTCTTGGGTATATAGTATCTCTCTTGGGTGTATAGTATCTCTCTTGGGTGTATAGTATCTCTCTTGGGTGTATAGTATCTCTCTTGGGTGTATAGTATCTCTCTTGGGTGTATAGTATCTCTCTTGGGTGTATAATATCTCTCTTGGGTGTATAGTATCTCTCTTGGGTGTATAGTATCTCTCTTGGCTGTATAATATCTCTCTTGGGTGTATAATATCTCTCTTGGGTGTATAGTATCTCTCTTGGGTATATAGTATCTCTCTTGGGTATATAGTATCTCTCTTGGGTGTATAGTATCTCTCTTGGGTGTATAGTATCTCTCTTGGGTGTATAGTATCTCTCTTGGGTATATAGTATCTCTCTTGGGTATATATTATCTCTCTTGGGTGTATAGTATCTCTCTTGGGTGTATAGTATCTCTCTTGGGTGTATAGTATCTCTCTTGGCTGTATAGTATCTATCTTGGGTGTATAGTATCTCTCTTGGCTGTATAATATCTCTCTTGGCTGTATAGTATCTCTCTTGGCTGTATAGTATCTCTCTTGGCTGTATAGTATCTCTCTTGGCTGTACAGTATTTCTCTTGGCTGTACAGTATCTCTCTTGAATGTATAACCTCTAAATTACTAACACCACGTTTCTTGTTTCTCTTTTGGGGGCTTTGCTTCCTTCTATTATTTCACCTTTCCTTGTGATTCATTCTTTGGACTCTCCATCTCCACGTTCTATCTTACCTTCACCAACACATTTCCCTTTGCTCTCTCTTTATTTCTTGTCTTCTTTCCCCTTTTCATATTACTCCTACACATCTTTCTCTAATTATTCTCTCTTCCTCCGTTCCTCTTCTCTCCCTCTCAGTGGAGCTGTCCAGTCTGTCTCTATGTATGACCAACTCCAAGCTAGGAGAGCCTTGCTTCTATGTCATCGGCCGGACAGAGAATACGCGGTTGGTGATCGTTCCTGTTAGTCCTCCATTTATTTGTCTCTCTACATGCCTCTTCTCCTCACTTCCTATGTTGTCTTTACAGTCGTCGTTGTTAAAAATATATCATGTGTCACTGTACGTCGACATCCTCATCGTGAGACCATGATCACCCACGTGCTGAAATCATATGTTGAATTGTCTTGAGACCGGGGTATAACTAAAGGGGTTCTATGTTCTGCTGCGGTTAAGGTGACGCTATTGTCAAACGCACCTTAGTTTGCAATTTCGTCATGTCAAAACTGGTGCACCCGCATTTTCCAGCCCCAGCGCTCCGATGGGCACTAATAGGACCAACCAAAAGCTGGTTTTAGCGGTAACCCAGTTGGTTATGTCATGAATTTTGACAATGGAAACACATCCTATCCAGCCGTGACGCTCACTGCCCATATGCACATGGAACAAGAGTAGTCCAATGTGCTTTTGGTGCATGTGTACTTCGTATTTAGAAACATAAAAAACTGATGTTTTTCCCATTTCATTTTATTTTATTAAAATCTTAGCATATCCTCGCCTCCTCTCAATGAAGGCTTTTTTTGTCTGCCCAATGCAATCTCAAAGCAGTCAAGACTGACAATAAAGGGTTTGGCTCCTGAGACTGCTTGAAAATAAATCGTAATCACCAAAGCTTCATTCAAATATAAAGTTTGAAAGGAGTAAAACAGTGAGCTGACATTCAATTTGTATCTATGCATTGTAGGCGTTCTGATTGGCCAGTGAGGGGCCAAGCCTCTACAAACCCACAACTTGTTTATTCATTAAAACCCTGCCGTTTCGCGACAATGCAATAAATGCGACTATAATTGTGATATTGAAAATAGCAAAAATATTTCTGACACACCCCTTAACCTATAGTGCTACCACCTGCGCTTAGATTGACAATTGCCTTAGGTTTGTTAAAATAGAGCCCTATAGCTTAAACCTCAGTTTTAAAAATGAATTAGGCAGGTAAATCAATGACAACCAATATCCCTTGGTTGAATTATTTATAGTGTGCAACCTGCCAGTCGTGTTGCTGAATGTAAAAGAGAGCTAGTGATCTATATGCTTCAACAGCACAGTTGACATTCTGCATGAGAGCACACAATGTTGATAAGTATTGTAATATAATGAAGAGTTACCTGAGGGTCAGGGAAGTAGCAGCTGTTGTTACACAACACAACCTACACACATACAGCTACAGCTTCTGACAGAGAAATGCTCTGTGAACTCTGGAGGTCCTCTACAGTGATTATGTAACATCACCTGCTTCTCTAACTCTCCTTATTCTCTTCTCCACCTATTCATTGTGCTCTCTCTGTTCCCTGCTTCCTATGTCCTGTCTCTGTGTGTTCATCAGTCCGTGAGCTCAGAGTCACCTCCCCCTCCCTCCCACAGCAGCACCCCGAGGAGCAGAGTGTGGCTCCAGTAGACCTGGCCCGCCTGGAGGGTCGCATCCACAGATCCAAGGTGAAGAAGCGGAGGAGGTCTTCGAAAGGGGAGATAAAGGAAGAAGAAAGGAAGGAGATCAGGGAGAGGAAGGAGCAGGGGCAGTAAGACACAGCCTTGATTCAGACCCTGATCCTGAGAGACAGGAGGAGGGCAGTGAGACAGGCAGTGGTGAACTGTGAGAGAGGACTCAGGTGAGAGGGAAGGATAGCAGGAGGAAGATCAGGAACAAGGGAGGCTCTCACAGTTTACCCAGAGATGCACTGAGGAACTATGACAATGATGATATACACACAGAGGCGGAGGGAGGGAGGGAGATAAAGAGAGGAAAAGCAGGAGTGAGGAGAGGGTCAGGAAGAGGGAGAACAATGAGAAAACTGAGGAAAATGAAGAAGCAGAGGAGGTGAACGAAAGGGGGTAGGAGGATGTGGAGGAATAAGAGGTGAAAGAGTAGGAGGAA
The DNA here is from genome assembly GCF_036934945.1 of Oncorhynchus masou masou. Classification (NCBI taxonomy): domain Eukaryota; kingdom Metazoa; phylum Chordata; class Actinopteri; order Salmoniformes; family Salmonidae; genus Oncorhynchus; species Oncorhynchus masou. The sequence continues at coordinate 21,884,514 of NC_088229.1, forward strand.
GATGAAGAGGAGGAGGATGCTTACCTCCCCATTCCTAACCAAAGTCTGTCCAGGCTCAAGCAAGTCTGTGAGGAAGAGGATGTGGAAGAGAAGGCCAGGAACAGGTGAGAATGGGAAATGGAAAGAGAGAGGGAGTTCGAGGATGAGAGGTTGAGGGAGATACAGTGGGAGAGTAGAAATGATGAGGACAGTGGTGAGGATCATGAACGGATTGACTGGGGGAGAGAGAGAGCTCTCAGTCCCTGAACAACCTGTTCTCCTTGGAGTTTCGTGTGACCTCTCCACTACAGAGAGAACCCTTTTTCTTCCTCACTACATCCTCAGAGCTGGAGAACGCAGAGTGTGGAGCCAGCCACTCGGACGGCAGTATTCCTGCTGCCTGTGTCTCTGGCCTTTCCCTGGCCCTCACAGAAGGGGCCGTTCTGGGGGCACCGTGCCTGCTACTCCCAGGCTCCTGGCTCACACCCAGCCAACAGAGGACTGGGTTCATACAGGAGAACAGGGTTATAGGAGAACAGCGAGAAAGAGGAAGAGGAGTCATAGAATAATTGGTAATCTAGCGGTGACTGCCAAAATAAAGGAAACAACATAAAGTGTCTTAATAGGGCGTTAGGCCTTGGCATAGATTTAACAAGTATCTGGAACGTTATTTGAGGGATGTGACACCATTCTTCCATGAGAAATTCCATAATTTGGTGTTTTCTTGATGGTGGTGGAAAACTGTCTCAGGCGCCACTCTAGAATCTCGCATTAGTGTTCAATTGGGTTGAAATCTGGTGACTGAGACAGACAGACCACTATGCTCCTTTTAGACCCCTCTTTTATGCATGATCCTAAGCCAGATGGGATGTTAATGGCTTAATTAACTGTGGAACCACATCTGTTTCGAAGCACCTGCTTTCAACATACTTGGTATCTCTCATTTAAAGAGAGGAAAAGTGTTTCCTTTATTTTGGCAGTTACCTGTCGTAGCGAAGCAAAAATATACACACTGTTTGAGGAAAGCATAATCCTATCATTCTGAGGGCCCAGGATCAGGATCAAACCATATCCCCTTTGGAATATACCGTACACTTGCTTTTTCAAACTACACACAACGCTACTCACTCAGTTTGTTTTACTGTGACTTTTTTTTAATGTTGTATTATACAGTAATATTCTTTGTGCCTTTTAACAGCTGGTTTCTGGCTGATGTTAATCAACTGTTGATCATGTTTATTTGTACATATTTTAAGATGTTCCAGTGGAACACAAACTCTGTCTTTTCTCTGCTTGTTCACTTTATGCAGCTCTCTTCTCTGCTCTCCCTCAGGAGTTGCCATAGAATTGTCCTCGTGTTTGGGGACACTGGAAGACTGTCTCAGGGGACAATGGAGACAGTATACAGTACATTAAATGATACCTCATGCTACTGAGCAATAATATGCGACAGTCCCAGGCTATACTATGTCCAGTCCACCATACACTCTTAGAAAAATAGGTGCTATCTAGAACCTAAAAAGGGTTCTTCGCCTGTCCCCATAGAGAAACCTTTGAAAAACCATTTCCACCGATTGTTCTATATTGAACCCAAAAGGGTTTTACCGGGAACCAAAAAGGGTTATCTTATGTGGACAGCCAAAGAATCCATTTGGAACACTTTTTTCTAAGAGTGTAAATATGGTTAGAAGGGAAGGGGTGGTATTGTATAGTAACATTCTTCTGACCATTCATTTGGAGAATGAAATAGATCCATGATGTTGTTCTGTGTATTGATTTGATCGTGGTGACTTTCAGAGCAACGTGACTTCGACAGGCAGTTTGTGCTGTGTGCAATCTATATAATGTAAAGATATTTGTATGAAATAAATAACTAAATGCTATTGTATATACAATATTGAGTGGAGCCCTGATTAGTATTGTTGATACTGTGGAATATAATAATATATGTAACAGATATACTAAAAACATTTGAATCAATATGATATATTTGTGTTGTGATATTGGATACGTATCAGGGTATTATGTGCAAACTTATATTAAAAAAATATTACCAAAGTTATACATTATGCACATACAGTACCAGTCAAAAGTTTGGACACACCTACTCATTCAAGGGTTTTTCTTTATTTTAACTATTTTGTACATTGCAGAATAGTAGTGAAGACATCAAAACTATGAAATTACACATATGGAATCATGTAGTAACCAAAGAAGTGTTAAACAAATCCAAATATATTTTGGTTTTCTATTCTTCAAAGTAGCCACCCTTTGCCTTCATGACAGCTTTGCACACTCTTGGTATTCTCTCAACGAGCTTCGTGATGAATGCTTTTCCAACAGTCTTGAAGAACTTCCCACATATGTTGAGCACTTGTTGGCTGTTTTTCCTTCACTCTGCAGTCCAACTCATCCCAAACCATCTCAATTGGGTCATTAGGTGTGTTGGGTCATTGTCCTGTTGAAAAACAAATGATAGTCCCACTAAGCGCAAACCAGACGGGATGGTGTATTGCTGCAGAATGCTGTGGTAGCCATGTGCAGTGGTAGCCATGTTAAGTGTGCATTGAATTCAAAATAAATCATCAACAGTGTGACCAGAAAAGCACCCCCACACTATCACACCTCCTCCTCCAGGCTTCACAGTGGGAATCTCACATGCAGAGATCATCCGTTCACCTACTCTGTGTCTCACAAACACACGGCGGTTGGAACCAAAAATCTCAAATTTGGACTCATCAGACCAAAGGACAGACTTCAGCTGGTCTAATGTCCATTGCTCGTGTTTCTTGGCCCAAGCAAGTCTCTCCTTCTTATTGGTGTCCTTAAACAATTTGACCATGAAGGCCTGATTCACGCAGTCTCCTCTGAACAGTTGATGTTGAGATGTTTCTGTTACTTGAACTCTTTGAAGAATTTATTTGGGCTGCGATCTGCAGTGCAGTTAACTCTGCTGTTGAGGATAAGTTCATTAGAAGTAACCCTGGGTCTTCCTTTCCTGTGGCGGTCCTCATGAGAACCAGTTTCATCATAGCGTTTGATGATTATTGCGACTGCACTTGAAGAAACTTTTAAAATCCTTGAAATGTTCTGTTTTGACTGACCTTCGTGTCTTAAAGTAATGATCAACTATTGTTTCTCGTTGCTTATTTGAGCTGTTCTTACCAAAATATGGTCTTGGTCTTTTACCAAATAGGGCTATCTTCTGTATACCACTCTGACACCTTTCACCACAGATGCAGAAGGGCGATATTGGCGGATTGGAATGCAGCCCATGCGAAACAGTGGATTTCTCTAGCTTAACAGACAGATTTTTATATTATGTAAATTTGATTTCCCTTTTTTTAAGGTGTTGTTTTGTCTTTATCCAACCCACACACCATTCATCTACCCAATATTTAATGACCCTAATCCCGGCCGCCCCGCGGATATCTGTGGGGACTGCGGGTAATGAGTCAACTGAGTCAACCCGCGCATTAGTAACGTGCATGTACTTCAATGTTATAGAGACTTGGGTGGCTTCTGTCAGAGAATCAAATCAATTACAGTACCAGTCAAAAGTTTGGACACACCTACTCATTCAAGTGTTTTCTTTTGTTTTTACTATTTTCTACATGGTACAGTAATAGTGATGACATCAAAACTATGAAATAACACATATGGAATCATGTAGTAACCACTGTGTCTTTGTGAGATGTAAAGTAGGTGAACAGACGATCTCTGCATGTCTAGTTCCCACCGTAAAGCATGGAGGAGGAGGTGTGATGCTGTGGGGGTGCTTTGCTGGTGACACTGTCTGTGATTTATTTAGAATTCAAGGCACACTTAACCAGCATGACTACCACATAATTCTGCAGCGATACACCATCCCATCTGGTTTACGCTAAATGGGACTATCATTTGTTTTTCAACAGGACAATGACCCAACACACCTCCAGGCTGTGTAAGGGTTATTTGACAAAGAAGGAGAGTGATGGAGTGCTGCATCAGATGACCTGGCCTCCACAATCACCCGACCTCAATCCAATTGAGATGGTTTGGGATGAGTTGGACTGCAGGGTGAAGGGAAAGCAGCCAGCAAGTGCTCAGCATATGTGGGAACTCCTTCAAGACTGTTGGAAAAGCATTCCAGGTGAAGCTTTAAATATGGACTTGGTCTTTTACCAAATAGGGCTGTCTACTGTATACTACCCCTACCATGTCACAGCACAAGTGGCTCAAATGCGACACATTAACTTTTAACAAGGCACACCTGTTAATTGAAATGCATTCCAGGTGATGACCTCATGAAGCTGGTTGAGAGAATGCCAAGAGTGTGCAAAGCTGTCATCAAGGCAAAGGGTGGCTACTTTGAAGAATCTCAACTATAAAATAAATGTTGATTTGTTTAATAGGGATAGGCGTACCGTCAACGGGACAGTTGTAAATCATGCAGCACCTTGTATCACCATCGCAGATTTTAGAGAAACAACAAATGTCGGTACATATAAATATCTTATATCGGCTGAAAGCTTAAATTCTTGTTAATATAACCGCACTGTCCACTTTACAGTAGCTATTACTGTGAAAAATGCCATGCTATTGTTTGAGGAGAGCTCCTAACAACAAAACACTTTTTCACCGCGATAGGTTTGATAAATTCACCTCTGAATGTGAAATGTATACTTACATTCAGAAATCTTGCTCTGACTTATCATCCCAAGGCTCCCAGAGATAACATGAAGTGTCATTTTGTTAGATAAAATTATTTTTCATATCCTAAAAAGGTCCATATAGCATGCACAATCAATTTGGTATTTCCACTCGTTCAATTTGCAAAGAAAGGAATCTGTGAAAATCTAACCCTAAACGTTGTTTCAACCAGTCCAATCACATTTGTTTGTATTCCTCAAAGATCCTAGAACATAAAGAGACTTCACTATATCATTAGGGGTGTAATATATCCTATAGGGCACCATATTTGGTCGGAGAGCAACGGCTTCAAGGCCGATGACGCGGGCGGTCTTCACTTGAATGACTCTAACTTTGTAAAATAAGCACCAATTGGAGTTAAACAAAGCTGGCTAGATAGCCAATGAGGTGGGCTTTACGGGAGTATCCGGAAACCTTGTATCTGTTGTAAAATGTAGCTACTAACCTTGTTCGAAAGCATGCCTTTTCCTTTTAGACAAAAATTATAAGAATATTCAGAGTTATGAAGTTATGGTTGTTTTGCAAATGTTGAATTTATAATATGGCTACTAATACTGGAAAAGCTAAATCAAAGTCCAAGTATACAGATTTGACGATATTCTTGCAGAAAATTTTCGTATGAATGCAAATGTCTCCATGATTTGCCCAAATGTACCTGGGTGACTTCACACTAAATGTCATGTAGTTCGCTCATACTTCAAGTATCTGTCTGAAACTTTGCACGTACACTGCTGCTATCTTGTGGACACCATCGAAATTACAACCAGAGTGATGGCTGGAACAGGGAACTTTCTGTTGCATTTCAAAGATGGTGGTAGGTTGTTTTTTACTTTGTATTGTCTTCTACCAGATCTATTGTGTTATATTCTCATACATTCAAAGTGTTTCCTTTCAAATGGTACCAAGAATATGCATATCCTTGCTTCAGGGCCTGAGCTACAGGCAGTCAGATTTGGGTATGTCATTTAGGTGAAAATTGGAAAAAAAGGCCCCACTAGCCCCACTTTTTTGGTTACTACATGATTCCATATGTGTTATTTCATAGTTTTGTTTTCTTCACTATTATTCTACAATGTAGAAAATAGTGAAAATAAAGTATCTGGTGTCCACGTTTTTGTCTGGTACTGTATATTTACATTGTCAAACGTTTATTTAATGTAAATAAGAACAAATACACTATCAATTGTAGTAAGTGTTGTGCCCTCTTACCCTGTGAGACCCAAGCATTGATCCAAATGAGGGGGGGAAAGTATTACCTTTCAGAAATACTTGCATCATGAATTTCAAGTTTATAAAAAATGTTCTGGAAAAGTAGCAAAAACGCAATACTGGGCTTCAATGGTATGAACATTTTGCGAAAAGAAAACTGTTAAATTCTATAAATATCACATAAAAAAGGTATCAAGAGCATTGATGTAATGGAAAATATTGTGTAATGGTATATTTTTCTCAAATAGAGTCATATTTTGTCTGAAATACCAATTTGAACAACTTAACCAATCGAATTGTAAGTACTTTGCTATTAAAAATGTATATTTTCGAAAGCATCAACTATTTTGTGGGTTTTCTATGTAACATCTAACTTTAAGTCATATTTGGTTGATCTTTCTGGCTTAACTTGGAGAGAGAATCTCCTATCTTGCTTCTGTAACGGATGTGAAACGGCTAGCTTAGTTAGCGTTGTGCGCTAAATAGCGTTTCAATCGGTGACGTCACTTGCTCGGAGACCTTGAAGTAGTAGTTCGCCTTGCTCTGCAAGGGCCGCGGCTTTTGTGGAGCGATGGGTAACGACGCTTCGAGGGTGACTGCTGTTGATGTGTGCAAAGGGTCCCTGGTTCGCGCCCGGGTATGTGCGAGGGGATAGTTTAAAATTTTACTGTTACACTTCTTTGCCATAAAGTTATTAGTCGTCAATGTCAGTAATCTGACATAAAAAAATATATAAATTTTTGTTATTTTGAAGTGTAGAGGGAACAACGTTACTCTTAAAGTATTTGTTTGTCCATATTTCCAGAATTTGGAAGGGAAACAATCTCTCCACCATGTCAGGCCTTGCATTCATAGCCATGTCTCCAGCTCCATCCCTAAGCTGTTTACCTAAAAAAGGTGTCAGGGTGTCCGTTTTGTTGTTGTTTGAATTGTAGATTTCCCCTTTAAGCCCTATGTTGCCTTTTTGCAACACTTGCAAAACTACCTCTAGCTCTGGCTCAGAATGTTTGTTTCTCAATTTCTTACTTAATATTTAAAGTCATGTACTTGTATGGATGGCTTACAACATATGCTTGTGTAGGGGACCAGTATGGTCTCAGACAAGTTGACAGTTTTCTCATGTTTCAGAGGCTACTGAAGCCCCAATAATCATACTGACCACAACATTAATACTAAGAGATACATCTGGGTCTAAGGAGATGCACTATGTAGTGTTTGACTAGATATTTTTGGTTTAGGACATGTACAGGATGCAATTTAGGAGACATTGCATATTTGCAACTGTGGGTCTCACAGGGTTAAGTGCCACTTACAGTTGCCTTGGTAACCAAACCATACTGAACCATTAAGCTGGCTCTTACTGTAAATATGCCATTGAATGAATGAGTAGTGGGTGTGTCATTATAGTCCTCCTGTCATGTCTGAAATTGTCAAATATCGACATATTTTTCATGTCTATTGAGCTTCAGTAAAAACAATCAATGACTCTCCTGACGTTGAATTATCTGAATTGAGTAAGGGCACAATGTTAAATCAATATGCTATCGCTTTGCCAAACAATTGGCTGATAGTTGTGAGACAGTTATGATGGCAGAGGCTCAAATATGATATTTTTGTAAAGATGTATTTTTAAAATGTTCAGGTATTGAGATATACTTGATAAACCAATATATACAAAGTTCCTGATTGCTCCTGTGGGTCGCTGTCAATGAGAGTGTCTGCTAAATTATTGGAATGTAGTGTACATTTTGAGCGGCTTTACTGCAGGTGGTTGTATATTAAACAATTCTGTAAAACAGTTATATATATATATATATACACTGAGTATAAAAAACATTAAGAACATCTGCTCTTTCCATGACATAGACTGACCAGGTGTATCCAGGTGAAAGATACAATCCCTTATTGATGTAACTTGTTAATCAGTGTAGATGAAGGGGAGGAGACAGGTTAAAGAAGGATTTTTAAGCCTTGAGACACTTTCGACACCTTGTAGAGTCCAGGCCCCGACGAATTGAGCCTGTTCTGAGGACCAAAAGTATATACTGTATACACTGAGTGAACAAAACATTAGGAACCTAATATTCCAAATATTGATTTGCACACCCTTTTGCCCTCAGAACATCCTCAATTTGTGGACTACAAGGTGTCAAAAGTGTTCCACAGGGATTCTGGGCTGGCCCAAGTTGCCTCCAATGCTTCCCTCAGTTGTGGCAAGTTGGCTGGATGTCTTTTGGGTGGTGGACCATTCTTGATACATGTGGGAAACTGTTGAGTGTGAAAACCCCATCAGTGTTGCATTTCTTGCCTGGCACCTACTACCATACCCCGTTCAAAGACACTTCAATCTTTTTCTGCACATTCACCCTCTGAATGGCACACATATACAATCCATGTCTCAATTGTCTCAAGGCTTAAAATCTTTCTTTAACCTGTCTCCTCTCCTTCATCTACACTGATTGAAGTTGATTTAATGTTCCCCATAAGGGATCATAGCTTTCAGCTAGATTCATCTGGTCAGTCTATGTTATGGAAAGAGCAAATGTTTTGTACACTCAGTGTATATTAATATGAAGGACTGAAAACTAAATACAGGAAGACACATATTGCTTCAATGTACAT